>NC_057797.1:536433108-536706719 GCF_018294505.1 Triticum aestivum
CCTCGTGCCTTCCCGGTTGCTTTCTTAACATAGGATCCAACTCCTCTGGATCACGTTCGTTCCAAAAATCGAATTCCCGAAGGTTTCATTCTGTTTGGACTCCGTTTGATATTCTTTTTCTGCGAAACTCTGAAATAGGAAAAACTGCAAATTCTGGGCTGGGCCTCCGTTAGTAGGTTAGTCCCAAAAATAATATAGAAGTGTATAATAAAGCCCAATAATGTCCAAAACAGAATATAATATAGCATGGAACAATAAAAAATTATAGATATGTTGGAGACGTATCAAGAATCCCCAAGCTTAATTCCTGCTCGTCCTCGAGTAGGTAAATGATAAAAATAGAATTTTTGATGTGGAATGCTACTTGGCATAATTTCAATGTAATTTTCTTAATTGTGGTATGGATATTCAGATCCGAAAGATTCAAAACAAAAGTTTAATATTGACATAAAAATAATAATACTTCAAGCATACTAACTAAGCAATTATATCTTCTCAAAATAACATGGCCAAAGAAAGTTATCCCTACAAAATCATATAGTCTGGCTATGCTCTATCTTCACCACACAAAGTATTTAAATCATGCACAACCCCGATGACAAGCCAAGCAATTGTTTCATACTTTTGGTGTTCTCAAACTTTTTCAATCTTCACACAATAGATGAGCGTGAGCCATGGACATAGCACTATATGTGGAAAAGAATGGTGGTTGTGGAGAGGACAAAAAAAGGAGAAGATAGTCTCACATCAACTAGGCGTATCAACGGGCTATGGGGATGCCCATTAATAGATATCAGTGTGAGTGAGTAGGGATTTCCATGCAACGGATGCACTAGAGCTATAAGTATATGAAAGCTCAACAAAAGGAACTAAGTGGGTGTGCATCCAACTCGCTTGCTCACGAATACCTAGGGCATTTTGAGGAAGCCCATCATTGGAATATACAAGCCAAGTTCATTAATGAAAAATTCCCACTAGTATATGAAAGTGATATCATAGGAGACTCTCTATCATGAAGATCATGGTGCTACTTTGAAGCACAAGTGTGGTAAAAGGATAGTAGCATTGTCCCTTCTCTCTTTTTCTCTCATTTTTTTATTTGGGCCTTTTATCTTTTTATGGCCTCTTTTTGTTTAGTCCGGAGTCTCATCCTGACTTGTGGGGGAATCATAGTCTCCATCATCCTTTCCTCACTTGGGACAATGCTCTAAAAATGATGATCATCACACTTTTATTTACTTACAACTCAACAATTACAACTCAATACTTAGAACAAAATATGACTCTATGTGAATGCCTCCGGCGGTGTACCGGGATATGCAATGAATCAAGAGTGACATGTATGAAAGAATTATGAACAGTGGCTTTGCCACAAATATGATGTCAACTACATGATCATGCAAAGCAATATGACAATGATAGAGCGTGTCATAATAAACGGAATGGTGGTAAGTTGCATGGCAATATATCTCGGAATGACTATGGAAATGCCATGATAGGTAGGTAGGTATGGTGGCTGTTTTGAGGAAGGTATTTGGTGGGTTTATGATACCGGCGAAAAGTGCGCGGTATTAGAGAGGCTAGCAATGGTGGAAGGAAGAAAGTGCGTATAATCCATGGACTCAACATTAGTCATAAAGAACTCATATACTTATTGCAAAAATCTATTAGTTATTGAAACAAAGTGTTACGCACATGCTCCTAGGGGGATAGATTGGTAGGAAACGACCATCGCTCGTCCCCGACCGCCACTCATAAGGAAGACAATCAATAAATAAATCATGCTCCAACTTCATCACATAACGGTTCACCATACATGCATGCTACAGGAATCACAAACTTCAACACAAGTATTTCTCAAATTCACAACTACTCAACTAGCATGACTCTCATATCACCATCTCCATATCTCAAAACAATTATCAAGTATCAAACTTCTCATAGTATTCAACACACTTCGTAAGATTTTTTTACTAATCTTGAATGACTATCATGATTAAAGAAAATTACCACACTGTTTTGTAGGACTCTCAAAATAATCTAAGTGAAGCATGAGAGAACAATTGTTTCTATAAAACAAATCCACCACCGTGCTGTAAAAGATATAAGTGAAGCACTAGAGCAAAAACTATATAGCTCGAAAGATATAAGTGAAGCACATAGAGTATTCTAATAATTTTCAAATCATGTGAGCCTCTCTCAAAAGGTGTGTACAGCAAGGATTATTGTGGTAAACTAACAAATAAAGACTCAAATAATACAAGACGCTCCAAGCAAAACACATATCATGTGGTGAATAAAAATATAGCTCCAAGTAAAACCGATGGAAGTGGACGAAAGGGGGGATGCCTTCCGGGGCATCCCCAAGCTTTGGCTTTTAGGTGTCCTTCGATTATCTTGGGGTGCCATGGGCATCCCCAAGCTTAGGCTCTTGCCACTCCTTGTTCCATAATCCATCAAATCTTTTACCCAAAACTTGAAAACTTCACAACACAAAACTCAAAGTAGAAAATCTCGTGAGCTCCGTTAGCGAAAGAAAACAAAACAACACTTCAAGGTACTGTAATGAACTCATTCTTTATTTATATTTGTGTTAAACCTATTGTATTCCAAGTTCTCTATGGTTTATAAATTATTTTACTAGCCTTAGATTCATCAAAATAAGCAAACAACACACGAAAAACAGAATCTGTCAAAAACAGAACAGTCTCTAGTAATCTGTAGCTAGCGCAAGATCTGGAACCACAAAAATTCTAAAATAAACTGCTGTACGTGAGGAATTTATCTATTAATAATATTCAAAAAGAATTAACTAAATAGCACTTTCCAAATAAAAATGGCAGCAGTTCTCGTGAGCGCTAAAGTTTCTGTTTTTTAAAGCAAGATTAACAAGACTTTCCCCAAGTCTTCCCAACAGTTCTACTTGGCACAAACACTAATTAAACACAAAAAACACAACCAAAAGAGAGGCTAGATAAATTATTTATTACTAAACAGGAGCAAAAAGTAAGGAATAAAAATAAAATTAGGTTGCCTCCCAACAAGCGCTATCGTTTAACGCCCCTACCTAGGCATAAAAAGCAAGGATAGATCCAGGTATTGCCATCTTTGGTAGGCAATCCATAAGTGGCTCTCATAATAGATTCATAAGGTAATTTAATTTTCTTTCTAGGAAAGTGTTCCATGCCTTTCCTTAACGGAAATTGGAATCTAATATTTCCTTCCTTCATATCAATAATTGCACCAATCGTTCTAAGGAAAGGTCTACCAAGAATAATAGGACATGAAGGATTGCAATCTATGTCAAGAACAATAAAATCTACAGGCACATAGTTCCTATTTGCAACAATAAGAACATCATTAATTCTTCCCATAGGTTTCTTAATAGTGGAATCCGCAAGGTGCAAGTTTAAAGAGCAATCATCAAAATCGCGGAAACCTAACAAATCACACAAAGTCTTTGGAATCGTGGAAACACTAGCACCCAAATCACACAAATTATAGCATTCATGATCTTTAATTTAAATTTTAATAGTTGGTTCCCACTCATCATAAAGTTTTCTAGGGATAGAAACTTCCAACTCAAGTTTTTCTTCATAAGATTGCATCGAAGCATCAACGATATGTTTGGTAAAAGCTTTATTTTGGCTATAAGCATGAGGAGAATTTAGCACGGATTGTAACAAGGAAATACAATCTATCAAAGAGCAGCTATCATAATTAAATTCCTTGAAATCCAAAATAGTAGGTTCATTAACATCTAGAGTTTTGATCTCTTCAATCCCACTTTTATCAAATTTAGCATCAAGATCTAAAAGCTCTGAATTTTTGAAACGCCTTCTAGGTAAAGGTGGATCATATTCAGTCCCATCATTATCAAGATTCATATTGCAAAACAAAGATTTAATAGGGTACACATCAATAACTTTTAGGTCTTCGTCTTTATTATCATGGAAACTAGAAGAACACGCTCTTATACAGGAATCTTTCTTAGCACGCATCCTAGTGGTTCTTTCTTTGCACTCATCAATGGAAATTCTTATGGCTTTGAGAGACTCATTGATATCATGCTTAGGAGGAATAGATCTAAGTTTTGAAGAATCAACGTTCCTAGCCAAATCATCAACTTTAAGCAATTTCTCTTCGAGCAAAGCATTGAAATTCTTTTGTGAATTCATAAATTCCGTAACACTAGTCTCAAATTCAGAGGTCATCTTATTAAAATTTCCGTAAGAATTGTTGTAGGAATTACCATAATTATTAGAGGAATTACTGGGATAAGGCCTAGGATTAAAGTTTCCTCTATACGCGTTGTTACCAAAATTATTCCTACCAACAAAATTCACATCCATAGATTCATTATTATTCTCAATCAAAGTAGACAAAGGCATATCATGAGGATCATAAGAAACACTCTTAGTAGCAAATAATTTCATAAGTTCGTCCAATTTTCCACTCAAAACATTAATTTCTTCTATTGCATGCACTTTTTATTAGTAGATCTTTCAGTGTGCCATTGAGAATAATTATCCATAATATTATCTAGGAGTTTAGTAGCTTCTCCTAAAGTGATTTCCATAAAAGTGCCTCCCCCGACCGAATCTAAAAGATTTCTAGAAGCAAAATTCAACCCGGCATAATTTTTTTTTGTATAATCATCCACAAATTCAAACCATGTGTTGGGCAATTACGTATCATTAATTTCATCCTCTCCCAAGCTTGTGCAACATGTTCATGGTCAAGTTGCTTAAAATTCATAATATCATTTCTAAGAGAGATGATCTTAGCGGGAGGAAAATACTTAGAGATAAAAGCATCTTTGCACTTATTCCAAGAATCAATACTATTTTTAGGCAAAGACGAAAACCAACCTTTAGCACGATCTCTAAGCGAAAAAGGAAATAGCTTCAATTTAACAATATCATTGTCCACATCTTTCTTCTTTTGCATATCACGCAAATCAATGAAGCTATTTAGATGGGTAGCGACATATTCACTAGGAAGGCCTGAAAACGGATCTTTCATGACAAGATTCAGCAAGGCAACATTAATTTCACAAGATTCAGCATCGGTAAGAGGAGCAATCGGAGTGCTAATAAAATCATTGTTGTTGGTATTGGTAAAGTCACACAATTTAGTGTTATCTTGAGCCATCGTGACAAGCAAGCAATCCAACACACAAGCAAACGAGGAACGGGCAAAAAGGAGGCAAATAGAGAAAGAGAGGGAGGATAGAGAGAGAGAGGGCGAATAAAATGGCAAGGGTGAATTGGGGGAGAGGAAAACGAGAGGCAAATGGCAAATAATGTAATGCGGGAGATAAGGGTTTGTGATGGGTACTTGGTATGTTGACTTTTGCGTAGACTCCCCGGCAACGACCCCAGAAATCCTTCTTGCTACCTCTTGAGCACTGCGTTGGGTTTCCCTTGAAGAGGAAAGGGTGATGCAACAAAGTAGCGTAAGTATTTCCCTCAGTTTTTGAGAACCAAGGTATCAATCCAGTAGGAGGCCATGCATGAGTCCCTCGCACCTACACAAACAAATAAAATCCTCGCAACCAATGCAATAAAGGGGTTGTCAATCCCTTCACGGTCACTTACGAAAGTGAGATCTGGTAGACATGATAAGATAATATTTTTGGTATTTTTATGATAAAGATGCAAAGTAAATAAAGCAAAATAAAAACGGAAAAAGAAATAGCTTGTTGATGGAAGATTAATATGATGGAAAATAGACCTGGGGGCCATATGTTTCACTAGTGGCTTCTCTCGAGAGCATAAGTATTACGGTGGGTAAACAAATTACTGTTGAGCAACTGACAGAATTGAGCATAGTTATGAGAATATCTAGGTATGATCATGTAGATAGGCATCACGTCCGAGACAAGTAGACCGACTCCTGCCTGCATCTACCACTATTACTCCACACATCGACCGCTATCCAGCATGCATCTAGAGTATTAAGTTCAAAAGAATAGAGTAACGCCTTAAGTAAGATGACATGATGTAGAGAGATAAACTTATGCAATATGATATAAACCACACTACTAGAAATTAGGTCAATAACGACCAACTATTGAAAACTCTTGGTTGTTATTGGTACAATGATTGAGTCCCATCTCCAAATTAGCCCCTTGAACCCTTGCTAGGTATGGTGGTCGTTGTTTTGTTATGTTTAGAGGGAAATTCCACATCCTTATCTACTTAAACGACGAATAAAAAGGAAGATAAGTATTCCATACTGAAAAGGGGAAAAGTCCACGTATGCGCACAAATATCTCCCCAACGCATCTCTCCCTTCAGCGGCCGCCCGGCCCTCCAGCCGCCGCCTCCCCCACTTCTGATCTCCCATCTCCGTCTTGACGTCGAGCGGAACAGCGGATTCTGGCTGAGCTCGGCGTGGTTACAGTTCCCAGTGGCATCCTCTACGACGGGTCATGTGGGGTGGGCCGCGCGCTGCTCATCTTGGTGTTGGCGGCGGCGGCCATACCCTGTCATGGCGGCGGCCTTCCCCTGCTTGGCGCGGCGGCTCGCTAGTGGATTGCGGCGTTGACGCAGCCGGCTCCGACGGGGCTCCTTATCATACATCGCTTCCAGCCACCGACCATTTTTAGGTGCCGCTCGCCCCAACATTGCTACACCACAGGCCTTGCCATGCCTGCCAGGTGCTTGAGTCCTCAAATACGGATTGAACCTAAGAAGTCATCCTGGGGAGCAGCCACCATCTTCGCCTTGGTCTCCTACACTGGCAGTCTTGCACCCACATTATGAGAAAATTTTGAAGTCCAGAGTAAATGCAAAGTATGGTCATTACATGTGTCAATATATTCTTGTAGATTACTTTGTTCTGCTCCAACTTTTCCATTGTTCAGAATTATGCAAATAAATTTGACAAGGCTATATGCTTGATCGTCATTTTTTTCTTTGTGTTTTATTTCTGTGCAATACGTTTTGTTCATCTAAAAAATAGGACGCTAACTACATAATATATCTAACCATCTCACGAGTATTTTATGTATATATTCTAGTAGAACTTGACGTGCTGGATTCTAGCTAGTTAAGTTTAGTCAGATGGATCAACAATGCAAAAACACTATAAAGTGCAGTTTTTATTCAATAGAATTGATAAGATTTTTTTGTATTGCATAGTTAAGCACTTCCCATGAATTACACGCGTCAGGTGTATGTTTTATATCATTCATGCAACATTTTTCCTGTTTCTTGAACTGAATAAGCTGTAACTGAAATGCCAACTTTGTCGAGAGGAGCACTTGGAAATGGCATCATGCTTGCACTAAGTCTCCACGTTCTTTTCAAAAGTTTACTAAGTCAATTGGGTAGAATCCTCTGTAATCCAATATTACTAGCGCAACTCTCAAACATATTTTTTTACTCAATTAAGGTAAGTTTGGTTATAGGCTCCAACATTATAATCTGATTTTTTTACTGTTTACTTATGACATTCTATTTTTATGAACATGTATTTAAGACTTGCTATTTTTCATTTCCAATAATATAAACCCATTGTGCCTTGTCTTGTCATTTTATCTCAACTAATAATAGCTACTTGCCTATGTTGGAACAGGGAGCAAAGGAAAACAAGCCACTATCAATAGACAAACAGTTTTCTGAGACTCACAATAAGGGTACAACCTTCGCTGATTCTAGAGCCTCCGCCAAATATGTAAGAATTAATTTAAATGCATTAACTTCTATGATGAATTGCAAGTGTATAATACCTACTTACAGATATAAGTTGATGCAAATAACTTACTGTTGGCACTTCAGGCACAAATTTAGACTATGGTTCAGTTGAATCCAGGTCTTTCAAATGATGAAGTCATGCAGAAATCTGACTAAACTAAGCGGCGTGATTGTGTAGGCTTTGGTTATGGAATTAGAGCAAGAGATTTGCAAGGACCAGCATTAAGTAAGGCTGAATTGGTTTATAAACGCCAAGCTTCCAAGCAAGTGAAACAAGTACTGGAAGAAAAAAGTTCAATTCTGTGGTACAAGAAGTATGATAAATTAAGCGTCTTATGTCAGGTACATCTCTGAGTGATAGATCTCATGGAAGCCAGCATCATCAAGTAAGTTATCCTCATACAATGGGCATGCGGTGCTCCTTGCTCGCGGCCGGTCCTTCGGTCACGAGCTTGACGGCGTCCATGTTCGCCCATTGTATCTTGACACGGGTGAAGGCCATCCACGCACCTTCTATGCAGACTGACCGCTTGATGGCGTCAAGCCGAGGACATGCATTGACCAGCCGCTTCACGAGTCCGGAGTAGCTGTCGGGTATAGCTTTTGCAGGCCACAGCCGGATTATTAAATCCTTCATGGCTAGTTCGGCCACCCTATTCAGCTCGACCAACTGTTTTAGCTGGTCGCTAAAGGGCACCGGATGTTCTGGCGCAAGGTATTGCGACCATAACAGCTTCTTCGTTGAGCTCCCCTCTTCAGCTTGGAAGAATTCCGCAGCGTCAGAAACACTGCGCGACAAATCCACAAACGCCCTCGGAGAACTCCAAATCCAGTTCAGTAAGAGATACCTCTTCCTCACATACTTGCTTTGCATAATAAAAGCCTTACCGCCGTGATCTTCTTGGCCTCTTGGACCTCCCAGAGGGCAGCCTTGGGCTTTGGCCTGGGCCTCTTGTGCACTTTGGCGGGCCTTAGCAAGTTCGGACTCTTGGTCCGCATTCTGGCGCTCCAAGGACTCGTATTTCTTCACGACATCCTGGAGCTCCTGCTGGACCTCACCAACCCTGGCCTCATGCTTTTCTTGGGCGGCCTTTTCCTTTACCACTCTCTCCTCGGCCTCGGCCAGTGCCTTCTTGAGGGCCTCCACCCCGGTCGCCGCCCCTACGAAAATATCATGGCACTATGGTCAGCGCAAAAACATTCATACTTTCTGGACAAGCATAAAATGATTGAATACCTTGATTGTCCTTCAGCTGTTATTCACATGAATGAGCTCTTCCTCGGTCTGCTCCAGCCTCTGCTTTAGTCTGGAGACTTCGGCAACATGAGAAGTCACGGCTAACAACGACACTTGCTTATTCACATAGACATATATGGTTAGTCCCCTGCGAAAAACTATTTGGTCCTCTGTTCGGCACTTCTTTCCGAACCCTGGACAGAGTATTAGGGGCTACTGTCCATACTGTGACTTTCTTTTTACATAATGTCACATCCCTAGCTTCTGGTTTGCTCTGAGCTAGCTAGTCATGTGTTGCATCATGTTTAAATTTTGCCTAAAATTGAAATGGGGATGTTCAAACCCTAGCATTAAATCAACTCAACTAGGGTGAATTAAAATCTTTTCAATAAACCCAAAAGGTTCCTAAGAAAAGTTCATGATTTCTGGTTAAGGTGGAAGCCTCTGCCAAAAATGATGAATATATTCTTAGGTCATTTTTGGATTTTTGAATTAAATCATATTGTATTTGACTTTGGGCATTTAAATACTATAAATAATTTAAATGTTCAAATAAATGTTGGAAATTGTTAAGGGTCACTGAAATAATTCAGAAAGCACCCATAATTGTTTCCAGGATTTTATTAAATGATTTGGTATTTTAAATCAAATCAAAAACAAAATAACAGAAATAGAAAAGAAATAAAAGAGAGAGAGAGAAGGAAGTTACCTGGCGCCCACTTACCTGGCCCAGCACGGCCCAGCCCATCTCCACTCCCCCCCTGTCGTCTTCCTCTGCCAGTAGGCAGAGGCGAGGCGTGGCGCGCGCCCGAGAGGCCTCAGCCACCTCCTGCTTCCCCCTGGCCACCTCCTGCTTCCTCCTCGATGCCCGGAGATGCCACGCACCTCCCTGCCTCTCTCCCTCACTCTCCCGCGTCCTCATCCTCTCCCCTGGACCTCTCTCTCACTCGCCCGAATGGAGCCGCCGCCACCGACGAGCTCCCTCGCGGCCACCGCCACCCCCTAGCCTCGCCGATGCGCTCAAAGGCTCCGCCTCGACCCCCTCTTTCTCCCCACCGAGCCACAAGGTCCCGGACACGCTGCAACGCCGCCACCATCGCCGTTTCCATCGCCGGCCGCCGAGGATCTTCACCGTCGATTCGCCGCCGTCTCCGCTTCCCCGAGCTCGTCATCTACCCCATCCGAACCACCGTGAGCTCCTGCACGTTTTGCCCCTAACCCCGTGGCTTGCCGCTCGCCGTAGCCGCCATTTCATAGCTGGCCGTAGCACGCCGCCGCCTGAGCTCGTCGCCGGCGTAGCTCCGGTGACCATTTGGTCACCCTGGCATGCCTAACTCGCTCCCCGCACCGCGTAGCGCCCCGCTAGCCGCTCACCTCGCTCGTTTGCGCACCGTAGCACTAACTCACCCCAACCCCGAGCTCCGGCCGCTGCCTCGGGCTCCACTCCGGCGAACCCCGGCCACCCCCGCACCTCCCGTTGGTCCCCCTAGATGCGCACGGGCACGGGCTACCTCTTGGTGCCCTTGGCGCGTCGATCCGATGCCCCTAGCGCAAGTCCGGCGTCCCCCGCCGTGCTCTGTGGTCGTCGCCGGCTAAACTCCGGCGAGAGCTGACGTGGCCGGTCATTAGGGCCTAACCACCCCGCTAACCCAGGCCTAGAGCCACTGACATGTGGGCCCTAGTGCCCCTAATCTCTAATTAAACTAAACTAACCCCCCTATCTAACCTATGTCACTGACGTGTGGACCCCACACGTCAGGTTTGACCGGACCAGCCCAGTTGACTCTGCTGACGTCACAGTGACGTGGTGCTGACGCCATAAATCATTTTCTGGAATTATTTTAATTCTAAATATTCAGGAAATTCCAGAAAATGCCTAAAACTTCTAAAAATCATAGAAATTCAACCGTAACTCCAAATTAAATAATTTATATATGAAAAATTATCAGAAAAATTTAAGGAATCCATCTGTACCATTTTCATGCATGTTAGAACAACTTATAGCTGCTGTTTAGCACAAATCAATTAAATGGCATTTGAATAATCACATATGGAGTTTAAATTTGAATCTTGTATTCAAACCACTTCATTTAATCTGTTGCTAGTTGCATTAGCTCAAAACACATTCATTTTGCCATGTCATGATCATGCATCATATTGTGCATTGCATTGATTGTGTTCCCTTCTGTGTTGCCAGTATTTGTCCCCTCTCGATAGACGTGATACCGATGATGTGATCGTTGACACTGATGAAGACTCAATGTTATCTTCAGAAGTGCCAGGCAAGCAAAACCCCCTTGTTCATTCCGATACAATCCCACTCTCTCGCTCCTGCTCTCTTTTACTGCATTAGGATAACAACGATTCATCTGTTACCTGCTGCGGTAGCTGAACCCCTTTATCCTTTGCATGACCTGTCATT
Source organism: Triticum aestivum (assembly GCF_018294505.1). Taxonomy (NCBI): domain Eukaryota; kingdom Viridiplantae; phylum Streptophyta; class Magnoliopsida; order Poales; family Poaceae; genus Triticum; species Triticum aestivum. The sequence continues at coordinate 536,444,471 of NC_057797.1, forward strand.
GCCACAGTAAATAGATGAAACCCACTAGTATGAGTAGGAGTTGTTTGAGCCATGTTGTGCCTACTCATTCATGTTTGTTTGTCATGCCTGCTATTGCTTAGAGTTGAGTCAGGTCTGATTCATCGGGGATGAATCAGAAGTGTGTGAACATGTCCTACTGTGTGTGAGCTAAGTATGTGAACACGATTTGGTAAAGGTAGCGGTGAGAGGCCATGTAGGAGTACATGGTGGGTTGTCTCATTGAAGCCGTCCTCAGGAACTGAGTTTTGTGTTTGTGATCCATGATTCAGCTACTACCATGCATTGGGCCCGAAACCAATGGACCCTCTCGGCTTCTTGATCACCCTTGTCCTCTGTCCAGGAGTTGCAAGTAGTTTCTGGTGTTTGTAGTATGCTGGAGGCCGTGCGCAGCGCTGACCGTAGGGGTGGGCTGTGATGCGGTAGGCACGTGGCCGGGTATACCGGGTGCCCGTTTGGTGTCACGGAACCCTGTTCACATCGTTTGGGGCTGTGAGCGAAACTCCGGCCGGATCTCCTCATGGATGGAACCCGAATAGGCGATAAACCTGGACTAGAGACTCGAGTGTTTAGGTAGGCCGTGGCCGACACCCACGTTGGGCTTCCGCTTGAAGGTTGCCGAGTACATGTCGTGTAAACGGCGGTAAGTGGTGAGAGCGTGTGTGAAGAAGTACACCCCTGCAGGGTTAACATCATCTATTCGAATAGCCGTGTCCGCGGAAAAGGACTTCTGGGTTGCTTATATCAGTTCATAGACAAGTGAAAGTGGATACTCTAAAATACGCAAGATAAGCATGAGTGCTATGGACGGCGTTCTCGCGGGGAGATGGGAGCGGATCCATAGTGGTGTATTGATATGGTGAATATGTGGACTCGTGTGCGCCACCTGAAGAGTTACTTGCAATCATAGTTTAGGTTAGCCACTGAGTCAAAGCTGGCTTGCTGCAGTTAAACTCCACCATCCCCTTTGTTGATAATGATGCATATGTAGTTAGCTCTGATGTAAGTCTTGCTGGGTACATTTGTACTCACGTTTGCCTATTTTATGTTTTTGCAGAGAGACTTCGGTCTCGCTAGTAGTTCCACGTGGACTTCGACGTTTAGCTTGTTACCTCAGCTACGATCTTGTGACCTCGGCAGGATCTGATAGACAGTCAGGCTTCTCAGCCTTTTTCATTTATAGATGTATGTACTCAGACATGATAGCTTCCGCTTGTGCTTTGATTTGTATGCTCTGAGTGTTGGGTCATGAGACCCATGTTTGTAATATCTCGCTCCTCGGAGCCTAATGAATAAATTACTTGAGTCGTAGAGTCATGTTGTGATGCCATGTTGTATTTGCACATATCGAGCATATTGTGTGTATGTTATTGAAATGCTTGGTATGTGTGGGATCTGACCATCTAGTTGTTTATCTTTAGTAGCCTCTCTTACCGGGAAATGTCTCCTAGTGTTTCCACTGAGCCATGGTAGCTTGCTACTGCTCCGGAACACTTAGGCTGGCCGGCATGTGTCCTTCTTCGTTCCTGTGTCTGTCCCTTCGGGGAAATGTCACGCGATGAATACCGGAGTCCTGCTAGCCCAGTGCTACAGCCTGGATTCACTCGCTGATGACCGACACGTTCGATGCTGGGTCATGGATGCCTGTCCCTGTAAGTTTGTGCCACTTTGGGTTTACGACTAGCCATGTCAGCCCGGGCTCCTTATCATATGGATGCTAGCGACACTGTCATATACGTGTGCCAAAAGGCGCAAACGGTCCCGGGCAAAGGTAAGGCGACACCCGTGGGAATACCGTGCGTGAGGCCGCAAAGTGATATGAGGTGTTACATGCTAGATCGATGTGGCATTGAGTCGGGGTCCTGACACATAATTGTATTGCTTACCTCAAAGCCTGTTAGAAGGCTTGTGCAGGCTTCATTCAGTCTGCTCTTTGTGGACTGAATCTTCTCAATCACCGCACCCATGAGGGCACGATGTTCCTCAATGATGGAAGTGCTTCACAGCACTTCCAGTAGAGTATCTAGTGCGTCTGGTTGGACAGAGGTCACCAGCGGAATGAGCACACCTCCTTCCGACGAGGGAGGCTGCTCGCCGGACTCCGGAGCCGTATAGGTCTCCGGGACCGTATTCGGCCGAGGGCCGAATGGGACATGGACCCCATCGCCAGTCTCCATGGGGATCTGCTCCCCCATGTGTCCTGCGGACGAGGTCTCGCTCTCTGGCGCCGCCCCGACGGCCTCCTGCGTCTCTCCCTGGACTTGGATCCTCCGGGACAACACCTCTGTGTCATCCATGGCCCTGGGAGAGGAGGCCGCTAGAAGGGACCCGCTGTCCATCACCTTCGGGTCCAGCAAGTTCCCTAAAGATGAGGATCGCTCGAGGGCGGAACGAGCCGGACTGCAAGTACATGATTCAACATGTTAAAATTATGAAGTAAAGAGGCTGATATATGAATGCATCAGGGTCTTTGAATACTCACGATTCGGCCAGGGGCTTATCTCGGGGGTGCCGCTCTGGGCTGCTGTCGACATCCCAAGCGGAGCTATCCGTGAGGGAGACCTTCCCCTTCTTGGATGCTCTGCCTCCAGATTTGTGGAGGCTGCCCTCTTCTTCATTCCCCGCTCGGGGTGGGGGGAGTTGCTTTCTTCTTCCTCTTCCTCCTCCTCGGCATCTTCGACGGCGGAGTGGGTTTCGGCGTCTTCGGACGCCACGTCTGAAGTACCCTTGGGACGAAGGCCACCTCTGGTCCCCTTGGCCTTCTTCTTGGCCTTCTTCTCTGATGCCTTGTAGGGCGCCGGAACCAGCATCTTCGTCAGAAGCGGGATGGCTGGGTCCTCGGGTAGCGGAGCCGGACACTGAATCTGCTCCGCCTTCTTCGTCCAACTCTGAAAAGACAAATAGGGAAGTTCGGACATCCTCCTTGAGTAAGCAAGTAAGGGATACACCTTGAAACACGGAAAACTTACTGGACTGGCGAGATGGGCCAGGTCGTTCCCACGGTCCTCGGTCGTCTTCGGCCACGTCTCGTTGGCCTTGAAGAGCACCTTCCATATATCTTCATGCCTAGTTCCGAAGAACCATTGCAAGGTCTTGTGCTCGGCCGGATTGAACTCCCATAGGTGGCAAGCCCGGTTCTGGCATGGAAGGATCCGGTGAACTAGCATCACCTGAATCACATCGACAAGCTTGACGTTCTTGTCCATCATGCTCCTGATGCGCGTCTGGAGTGCGGTCAGCTCTTCCGACGAAGACCAATCCAGGCCTTTCTCTTGCCAGGAGGTAAGCCGCATTGGGGCCCTGGATTTGAATTCAGGAGCCGCGACCCATGTCGTGTCGCGGGGCTCTGTGACGTAGAACCACAACTTCTGCCACCCCTTGACGGTCTCCATGAAGGTGCCTTTGGGCCATAGGACGTTGGGCATTTTGCTCACCATGGCACCCCAGCACTTTGTGTGTTCGCCGCCCACCACCTTCGGCTTCACATTGAAGGTCTTCAGCCACAATCCAAAGTGGGGTTGGGTGCGGAGGAAAGCCTCACACACGATGATGAATGCCGAGATGGTGAGGAAGGAATTTGGGGCCAAATCATGGAATCTAGCCCATAGTAGAACATGAGCCCGCGGACGAAGGGGTGGAGTGGAAATCCTAGCCTGCAGACGAAGTGGGGGATAAAAACTACCCTCTCATGGGGCTTCGGGGTAGGGACGATCTGTCCCTCGGTCGGAAGCTGATAGGCGACCTCCTTGGCCAAATATTCGGCCTCCCGAAGCTGGGTGATGTCCTTCTCCTTAACGGTGGAGGCCTGCTATGTCTTGAGCTTGCGTTGGTTTTCCCCGAAGAGGAAGGGATGATGCAGCAGAGTAGCGTAAGTATTTCCCTCAGTTTTTGAGAACCAAGGTATCAATCCAGTAGGAGCCCACGCTCAAGTCCCTCGTACCTGCAGAAAGCGAGAGCTACTCGCAACCAACGCGATTAGGGGTTGTCAATCCCTTCACGGTCACTTACGAGAGTGAGATCTGATAGATATAATATTTTTGGTATTTTTGGTATAAAGATGCAAAGTAAAAAGTAAAAGCAAAATAAAAAGCAAAGCAAGATTAAAGTGATGGAGATTGATATGATGAGAATAGACCCGGGGGCCATAGGTTTCACTAGTGTCTTCTCTCAAGAGCATAAGTATTCTACGGCGGGTGAACAAATTACTGTTGAGCAATTGACAGAATTGAGCATAGTTATGAGAATATCTAGGAATGATCATGTATATAGGCATCACGTCTGTGACAAGTAGATCGAAACGATTCTGCATCTACTACTATTACTCCACTCATCGACCGCTATCCAGCATGCATCTAGAGTAAGTTAAAAACAGAGTAACACCTTAAGCAAGATGACATGATGTAGAGAGATAAATTCATGCAATATGAAATAAACCCCATCTTGTTATCCCCGATGGCAACAATGCAATACGTGCCTTGCTGCCCCTTCTGTCACTGGGTAAGGACACCGCAAGATCGAACCCAAAGCTAAGCACTTCTCCCATGGCAAGAACTACCAATCTAGTTGGCCAAACCAAACGGATAATTCGAAGAGACTTGCAAAGATAACCAATCATACATAAAAGAATTCAGAGAAGATTCAAATATTATTCATAGATAGACTTGATCATAAACCCACAATTCATCAGTCTCAACAAACACACCGCAAAAAGAAGATTACATCGAATAGATCTCCACAAGAGAGGGGGAGAACTTTGTATTGAGATTCAAAGAGAGAGAAGAAGCAATCTAGCTACTAACTATGGACCCGAAGGTCTGAGGTAAACTACTCACACTTCATCGGAGAGGCTATGATGGTGTAGAAGCCCTCCGTGATGACGGCCCTCTTCCGGCGGAGCTCCGGAACAGGCCCCAAGATGGGATCTCATGGATACAGAAAGTTGTGGCGGTGGAATTAGGTTTTTGGCTCCTCCTCTGATCGTTTGGGGGTACGTGTGTATATATAGGAGGAAGAAGTACGTCGGAGGAGCAACGAGGGGCCCACGAGGCAGGGGGCACGCCCTAGGGGGGGCGCCCCCGACCCTCGTGACCACCTCTTTTGTTCCTTGGAGCAGGGTCCAAGTCTCCTGGATTACGTTCGGTGAGAAAATCACGTTCCCGAAGATTCTATTCCGTTTGGACTCCGTTTGATATTCCGTTTCTTCGAAACACTGAAATAGGCAAAAAACAGCAATTCTGGGCCGGGCCTCCGGTTAATAGGTTAGTCCAAAAAATAATATAAAAGTGGAAAATAAAGCCCAATATAGTCCAAAATAGTAGATAATATAGCATGGAGCAATCGAAAATTATAGATACGTTGGAGACGTATCAAGGCCATCCACTTGCCCTGCACTCCGGACATGGTCGGAGTGCTTTCTTGAGGCAGAAAAGATGAGAACTTGGGCACTGGAGCTCGAGAGTGGGTAGGCGGAAAGATAGAAGGTGTGGGTGAAACAGGTGAATCCTTATCTCCTTATAAAGGCAGTGAATATCAAGCACTCCCCACTCGCCATAAAACTTGCCTATTTCCCAGGGGCTGTGCAGGTGGCACGTTGGATTACCCATACCCATATTGATGAGAATCCTGCAATAAGGGGACAAGATCCCTGCTTTGACAAGACGTGCCAAAAAAGCCGCATCTCGAAATATGGAGCGGCAAGACAAAAAATGGTTCGAAATAATAATCGAGCAGGGACGTGATGTCACGTTACAAAAAAGTTGTCAGCAGATTGGCCTCGTGAAATATTATACTCTCTGTGGTGGTGTGTGGTACTTGTTTTGCAGATCCGGACATGTTAATTGTGTTCGAAGACTATGTTGGAGTATTCGGAGGAGGAACCCGCCTTGCAATGCCGAAGACAATCTGCGCACCGAACACCTTGTCATTGAAGCCTGGTTTTGGGGCTACTGAGGGAGTCGTGAACTAAGGGGTCCTCGGGCGTCCAGCCTGTTGGACATGGGCCGGACTGATGGGCCATGGAGATACAAGACCGAAGACTCTCACCCGTGTCCGGATGGGATTCTCCTCGGCGTGGATGGCAAGTTTGGTGTTCGGATATGAAGATTCCTTTCTCTGTAACTGACTTTGTATAACCCTAGTCCCCTTCGGTTATATAAACCGGAGGGTTTAGTCCGTAGAGGCAGAGACGATCATAATCATATAGGATAGACTTCGAGGGATTTAGCCATTACGATCTCGTGGTAGATCAACTCTTGTAATACTCATATTCTTCAAGATCAATCAAGCATGAAGTAGGGTATTACCTCCATAGAGAGGGCCCGGACCTGGGTAAACATCGTGTCCCCTGTCTCCTGTTACCATCAACCTTAGACACACAGTTTGGGCCCCCCTACCCGAGATCCGCCAGTTTTGACACCGACAGTGACGTCCCTCGAACTCTTGATCTAGTTGAGGCCGAGGGAGAGTTCCGTCAGCACGACAGCATGGTGACGGTGATGATGAAGTTACTGGCGCAGGGCTTCACCTAAGCACTACGACGATATGACCGGGGTGTGTAACTTTGGAGAGGGGCACCACACACGGCTAAGAGATTGTCTGTTGTGCTATTGGGGCGCCCCCTGGCCACGTATATAAAGGAGGGAGGGAGAGAGGAGGCCGGCCATGTTGGGCGCGCCAAGGGGGGAGTCCTACTTGGACTCCTAGTCCAAGTAGGATTCGCCCCCCTTTTCCTTTCTTCCATTGGAGGGAAAGGGAAGGGAGAGAGAGGGGGAAGGAAAGAGGGGGCCCGCCCCCTCCCCTAGTCCAATTCGGTTTGGGCAAGGGGAGGGCGCGCCCCTCTCTTGTGGCCCTTTCTCCTCTCCTCCAATAAGGCCGACTAGGCCCAATATTTCTCCCGGGGGGTTCCGGTAACCTCCCGGTACTCCGGAAAAATGCCCGAATCACTCGGAACCATTCCGATGTCCAAATGCAACCTTCCAATGTATCAATCTTTATGTCTCGACCATTTCGAGGCTCCTCGTCATGTCCGTGATCTCATCCGGGACTCCAAACAAACTTCGGTTCATCAAATCACAAAACTCATAATACAAATCGTCAACGAACGTTAAGTGTGCGGACCCTACGGGTTCAAGAACTATGTAGACATGACCGAGAGACATCTCCAGTCAATAACCAATAGAGGAACCTGGATGCTCATATTGGCTCTTACATATTCTACGAAGATCTTTATCGGTCAAACCGCAGAACAACATAAGTTATCCCCTTTGTCATCGGTATGTTACTTGCCCGAGATTCGATCGTCGGTATCATCATACCTAGTTCAATCTCGTTACCGACAAGTCTCTTTACTCATTCCGTAAGGCATCATCCCACAACTAACTCATTAGTCACATTGCTTGCAAGGCTTATAGTGATGTGCATTATCGACAGGGCCCAGAGATACCTCTCCGATACACGGAGTGACAAATCCTAATCTCGATCTATGCCAACCCAACAAACACCTTCGGAGACACCTGTGGAGCATCTTTATAATCACCCAGTTACGTTATGACGTTTGATAGCACATAAAGTGTTCCACCGGTATTCGGGAGTTGCATAATCTAGGAATATGTATTAGTCATGAAGAAAGTAGTAACAATAAAACTTAACGATCATTATGCTAAGCTAATGCTACCTCTTGAGCACTGCGTTGGTTTTCCCTTGAAGAGGAAAGGGTGATGCAGCAAAGTAGCGTAAGTATTTCCCTCAGTTTTTGAGAACCAAGGTATCAATCCAGTAGGAGACTACACGCAAGTCACATCGCACCTACACAAACAAATAAGAACCTCGCAACCAACGCGATAAAGGTGTTGTCAATCCCTTCACGGTCACTTACGAGAGTGAGATCTGATAGAGATAATCAGATAAATATTTTTGGTATTTTTATTATATAGATTGGAAAATAAAGATTGCAAAATAAAATAGATTGGAAACTTATATGATGGAAAATAGACCCGTGGGCCATAGGTTTCACTAGTGGCTTCTCTCAAGATAGCATAAGTAATATGGTGCATAAACAAATTACTGTCGAGCAATTGATAGAAAAGTGCATAATCATGAGAATATCTAGGCATGATCATGTATATAGTCATCATGTCTGCGACAAGTAGACCGAAACGATTATGCATCTACTACTATTACTCCACACATCGACCACTATCCAGCATGCATTTAGAGTATTAAGTTCATAAGAACAGACTAACGCATTAGGCAAGATGACATGATGTAGAGGGATAAACTCAAGAAATATGATATAAACCCCATCTTTTTATCCTCGATGGCAACAATACAATACGTGCCTTGCTGCCCCTGCTGTCACTGGGAAAGGACACCACAAGATTGAACCCAAAGCTAAGCACTTCTCCCATTGCAAGAAAGATCAATCTAGTAGGCCAAACCAAACTGATAATTCGAAGAGACTTGCAAAGATAACAAATCATACATTTGAATAGTTGCGGGAGAAAGTCTTCACTTTTTCTTCGCTTGTGTCATTTTCTTATTGCGCCGTGACCATGGATAATCTTCATCGTTTATCAGGATGCTTGGGTCAGCCTTGACATTGAAGGGAGGAATTTCATGAAACTTTTCATAATCTTCAGACATGTCTGTCTTGCCCTCCACTCCCAGGATATCCCTTTTTCCTGAAAGAACTATGTGGCGCTTTGGCTCATCGTATGATGTATTTGCTTCCTTATCTTTTATTTTTCTCGGTTTGGTAGACATGTCCTTCACATAGATAACTTGTGCCACATCATTGGCTAGGACGAACGGTTCATCAGTGTACCCAAGATTTTTTAGATCCACTGTTGTCATTTCGTACTGTGGGTCTACCTGTACCCCGCCGCCTGACAGATTGACCCATTTGCACTTAAACAAAGGGACCTTAAAATCATGTCCGTACTCAAGTTCCCATATGTCCACTATGTAACCATAATATGTGTCCTTTCCGCTCTCGGTTGCTGCATCAAAGTGGACACCGCTATTTTGGTTGGTGCTCTTTTGATCTTGGGCGATCGTGTAAAATGTATTCCCATTTATCTCGTATCCTTTGTAAGTCAATACAGTCAAAGATGGTCCCCTGGACAACAAGTACAGCTCATCACAAACAGTGTTTTGACCTCTGAGATGTGTTTCCAACCAACTGCTGAAAGTCCTGATGTGTTCACATGTAATCCAGTCATTGCACTGCTCCGGGTGTTTGGAGCGCAGACTGTTCTTGTGTTCATCGACATACGGGGTCACCAAGGTAGAGTTCTGTAGAACTGTGTAGTGTGCTTGAGACCAAGAATATCCATCCCTGCATATTATTGAGTCACTTCCAAGAGTGCCTTTTCCAGTCAGTCTCCCCTCATACCGTGATTTAGGGAGACCTATCTTCTTAAGGCCAGGAATGAAGTCAACACAAAACCCGATAACATCCTCTGTTTGATGGCCCATGGAGATGCTTCCTTGTGGCCTAGCACGGTTACGGACATATTTCTTTAGGACTCCCATGAACCTCTCAAAGGGGAACATATTGTGTAGAAATACGGGCCCCAGGATGACAATCTCGTCGACTAGATGAACTAGGACGTGCGTCATGATATTGAAGAAGGATGGTGGGAACACCAGCTCGAAACTGACAAGACATTGCGCCACATCACTCCTTAGCCTTGGTACGATTTCTAGATCGATCACCTTCTGAGAGATTGCATTGAGGAATGCACATAGCTTCACAATGGCTAATCGGACGTTTTCCGGTAGAAGCCCCCTCAATGCAACCGGAAGCAGTTGCGTCATAATCACGTGGCATTCATGAGACTTTAGGTTCTAAAACTTTTTCTCCGGCATATCTATTATTCCCTTTATATTCGACGAGAAGCCAGTCGTGACCTTCGTACTGAGCAGGCATTCAAAGAAGATTTCTTTCTCTTCTTTCATAAGAGCGTAGCTGGCAGGACCTTTATACTGCTTCGTAGGCATGCCGTCTTTTTCGTGCAAACGTTGCAGGTCCTCCCGTGCCTCAGGTGTATCTTTTGTCTTCCCATACACGCCCAAGAAGCCTAGCAGGTTCACGCAAAGGTTCTTCATCACGTGCATCACGTCGATTGAAGAGCGGACCTCTAGGTCTTTCCAGTAGGGTAGGTCCCAAAATATAGATTTCTTCTTCCACATGGGTGTGGTCCCTCAGCGTCATTCGGAACAGCTAGTCCATCGGGACCCTTTCCAAAGATTACGTGTAAATCATTGACCATAGCAAGTACATGATCACCGGTATGCATGGCGGGCTTCTTCCGGTGATCTGCCTCGCCTTTGAAATGCTTGCCTTTCTTTCGACATTGATGGTTGGTCGGAAGAAATCGATGATGGCCCAGGTACACATTCTTCCTGCATATGTCCAGGTATATACTTTCAGTGTCATCTAAACAGTGCATGCATGTGTGGTATCCTTTGTTTGTCTGTCCTGAAAGGTTACTGAGAGCGGGCCAATCGTTGATGGTCACGAACAACAACGCCTTTAGGTTAAATTCCTCTTGTCTGTGCTCATCCCACGTACGTACACCGTTTCCATTCCACAGCTGTAAAAGTTCTTCAACTAATGGCCTTAGGTACACATCAATGTCGTTGCCGGGTTGCTTAGGGCCTTGGATGAGAACTGGCATCATAATGAACTTCTGCTTCATGCACATCCAAGGAGGAAGGTTATACATACATAGAGTCACGGGCCAGGTGCTGTGATTGCTGCTCTGCTCCCCGAAAGGATTAATGCCATCCGCGCTTAAAGCAAACCATACATTCCTTGGGTCCTTTGCAAACTCATCCTAGTACTTTCTCTCGATTTTTCTCCACTGCGACCCGTCAGCGGGTGCTCTCAACTTCCCGTCTTTCTTCCGGCCCTCACTGTGCCATCACATCAACTTGGCATGCTCTTCGTTTCTGACCGACGTTTGAACCGTGGTATTATAGGAGCATACCACATCACCTTCGCAGGAACCCTCTTCCTGGGGGGCTCGCCATCAACATCACCAGGGTCATCTCGCCTGATCTTATACCGCAATGCACCGCATACCGGGCATGCATTCAGATCCTTGTATGCACCGCGGTAGAGGATGCAGTCATTAGGGCATGCATGTATCTTCTCCACCTCCAATCCTAGAGGGCATATGACCTTCTTTGCTGCGTATGTACTGTCGGGCAATTCGTTATCCTTTGGAAGCTTCTTCTTCAATATTTTCAGTAGCTTCTCAAATCCTTTGTCAGCCACAACATTCTCTACCTTCCACTGCAGCAATTCCAGTACAGTACCGAGCTTTGTGTTGCCATCTTCGCAATTGGGGTACAACCCTTTTTTGTGATCCTCTAACATGCGATCGAACTTCAGCTTCTGCTTTTGACTTTCGCATTGCGTCCTTGCATCGACAATGACCCGGCGGAGATCATCATCATCGGGCACATCGTCTGGTTCCTCTTGATCTTCAGCAGCTTCACCCGTTGCAGCATCATTGGGCACATCGTCTGGTTCCTCTTGATCTTCACCAGCTCCCCCCGTTGCAGCATCACCGTATTCAGGGGACACATAGTTATCATCGTACTCTTCTTCTTCGCCGTCTTCCATCATAACCCCTATTTCTCTGTGCCTCGTCCAAACATTATAGTGTGGCATGAAACCCTTGTAAAGCAGGTGGGAGTGAAGGATTTTCCGGTTAGAGTAAGACCTCGTATTCCCACATTCAGTGCATGGACAACACATAAAACCATTCTGCTTGTTTGCCTCAGCCGCATCGAGAAACTCATGCACACCCTTAATGTACTCGGAGGTGTGTCTGTCACCGTACATCCATTGCCGGTTCATCTGCGTGTGTTATATATAATTAAGTGTCCAAATTAATAGAAGTTCATCATCACATTAAAACCAAAGTACATACATAGTTCTCATCTAACAACATATAGCTCTCCAGAGCATCTAATTAATTAAACCATATATTGAAACTATGTAAACCATTTCAATGCGAAAACAAATGCGATCATAATCGCAACCAAGGTAACAATTGATCCAACGACATAATGATACCAAGCCTCGGTATGAATGGCATATTTTCTAATCTTTCTAATCTTCAAGTGCATTGCATCCATCTTGATCTTGTGATCATCGATGACATCCGCAACATGCAACTCCAATATCATCTTCTCCTCCTCAATTTTTTTATTTTTTCCTTCAACAAATTGTTTTCTTCTTCAACTAAATTTAACCTCTCGACAATAGGGTTGGTTGAAATTTCCAATTCACATACATCCTACATAAATAAAATCTATGTCACGTTGGTCGGCATAATTTTCATAAACAATAAATGAACCAATAGTTATAAACATAATATATATACCACATCCGAATCATAGACAGGACGAGGGCCGATGGGGGCGGATACCAAAACCATCGCACTATATAAGATGCAATAATAAAAGTAAGAAAATAATACAAGTATCTATGTAAACATACAAGTAAGAATATGTTTTCCTTTCAAAAAGAAGATAAGAACAAGAGGCTCACCACGGTGGCGCCGGCGATGAGCTCGATGCGGGTGATCGACGGCGGTGAAGACGGGGACGGGGCGTGACGGACCGCTAATCCTAGACAAATATTAAGGAAAATGGATCTTGAAGGTCAAGCTTGGAGAGGAGAAAGCTTAAGTACTATGGCTCGGGCATTCCATCGAACGCCTTGTGTGCATAGGAGGTGAGCTAGAGCACCACCAAGCCTTCTCCCCCTCGGCCAGAAAAAAACAGAGCAGTGTGCTCTGATCTTACGCGAGGGGGTATATATAGGCACCTCATTGGTCCCGGTTGGTGGCATGAACCGGGACTAAAGGGGAGCCTTTGGTCCCGGTTCAAGCCACCAACCGGGACCAATGGTGGTGGGCCAGGAGCGAGGCCATTGGTCCCGGTTCGTCCCACCAACCGCGACCAAAAGGTCCAGACGAACCGGGACCAATGGCCCACGTGGCCCGGCCGGCCCCCTGGGCTCACGAACCGGGTCCAATGCCCCCACGGGTCCCGGTTCTAGACTAAACCGGGACTAATGGGCTGACCCGGCCTGGACCGTTGCCCCCTTTTCTACTAGTGGTATTTTGCAAATTTTCTATGTCTACAATGCTCTGCATGGAGCTACTCTAGCTAATTGCTCCCACTTTCAATATGTATCCAGATTGAGACCCAGAGTCATACGGATCGGTGTAAAAGCTTGCATCGACGTAACTCTTTACAACGAACTCTTTGTTACCTCCATAACCGAGAAATATTGCCTTAGTCCTCTTAGGTAACTAAGGATAACTTTGACCGCTGTCAAGTGATCCACTCCTGGATCACTATCGTACCCCTTTGCCAAACTCATGGCAAGGCACACAATAGGTCTAGTACACAACATAGCATACTTTATAGAACCTATGGCTGAGGCATAGGGAATGACTTTCATTCTCTTTCTATTTTCTGCCGTGGTCAGGTTTTGAGTCTTACTCAACTTCATACCTTACAACTTAGGCAAGAACTCCCTCTTTGACTGATCCATTTTGAACTCCTTCAAAATCTTATCAAGGTATGTACTCATCGAAAGTCTTATCAAGCATTTTGATCTATCTTTATAGATCTTGATGCCCAATATGTAAGTAGCTTCACTGAGGCCCTTCATTGAAAAATTCTTATTCAAGTATCCTTTTATGCTATCCAAAAATTATGTATTATTTCCAATCAACAGTATGGCATCCACATATAATATCAGAAATGCTACGGAGCTCCCACTCACTTTCTTGTAAATACGAACTTCTCTAAAAGTCTGTATAAAACCATATGCTTTGATCACACTATCAAAGCATACATTCAAACTCCGAGATGCTTGCACCAGTCCATAAATGGATCACTGGAGCTTACACACTTTGTTAGCGCCTTTAGGATTGAAAAAACCTTCTGGTTGCATCATATACAACTCTTCTTTAGGAAATCCATTAAGGAACGCAGTTTTGACATCCATTTGCCAAATTTCATAATCATGAAATGTGGCAATTGCTAACATGATTCAGACAGATTTTAAGCATAGATACGAGTGAGAAACTCTCATTATAGTCAACACCTTGAACTTGTCAAAAACTTTTTACGACAATTCGAGCTTTGTAGATAGTAACACTACTATCAGCGCCCGTCTTCCTCTTGAAGATCCATTTAATCTCAATGGTTCGCCGATCATTGATAATCTCCAACGTATCTACTTTTCCCAACACTTTTCCTCTTGTTTTGGACTCTAATTTGCATGATTTGAATGAAACTACCCCCGGACTGACACCATTTTCAGCAGAACTACCATGGTGTTGTTTTTGTGCAGAAATAAAAGTTCTCGGAATGTAATGAAACTTTGCGAGGAATTTTTATATAATATATAAGAATTTCTGGAGCCAAGACCTACTGGACAGGGGCCCGTGGGTGGGCACAACCCACCAGGGCGCGCCCCCCTCTCCTGGCGCGACCAGGTGGGTTGTCCCCACCTAGTGGCCCCGAAAACCCTGAAACCAACGCTATAAATTCCTATTTTCGGAGAAAAAATCAAGGAAAAAGAATTATTGTGTTCCACGAGATGGAGCCGCCGCCAAGCCCTGTTCTTCCTCAGGAGGGCAGATCTGGAGTTCGTTTGGGGCTCCGGAGAGGGGGATCTTCTTTCTTCGTCATCACCAACCCTTGTCCATCGTGAATTCCATGATGATCCCCACCGGGAGTTAGTAATTCCTTCGTAGGCTCACTGGTCGGTGAGGAGTTGGATGAGATTCATCATGTAATCGAGTTAGTTTTGTTAGGTCTTGATCCCTAGTATCCACTATGTTCTTAGATTGATGTTGTTATGACTTTGCCATGTTTAATGCTTGTCACTTTGGGCCCGGGTGCCATGATTTCAGATCTGAACCGTTTATGTTATCATCATTATATCCATCTTCTAGATCCGATCTTGCAAGTTATAGGCACCTACTACGTGTTATGATCCGGTAAACCTGGAGTGACAATAACCGGGACTTCTTCCGGTGATTACCGTAGTTTGAGGAGTTCATGTATTCACTATGTGTTAATGCTTTGTTCCAGTTCTCTATTAAAAGGAGGCCTTAATATCCCTTAGTTTCCAATATGGACGCCGCTGCCACGAGAGTGTAGGACAAAACATGTCATGCAAGTTCTTTTAATAAAGCACATATGACTATTTACGGAATACATGCCTACATTATATCGATGAACTAGAGCTAGTGCCTAATAGCCCTAGGTTATAACTATCACATGATGAATATCATCCAACAAGTCACCGATCCAATGCCTACAAGTTTATCTTATATTGTTTCTGCTAAGTTACTATTGCTATCATGATTGTAACACTTGCTACAAAATTACTGCTATCACTGTTACTGTTACTATTGTTGCTGTCACTACTATCAAAACTATCAAACTACTTTTCTACTAATCACTTTATTGCAGATAATTAATCTCCTGGTGTGGTTGAATTGAGAACTCAGCTGCTAATACCTTCAAATATTCTTTGGCTCCCCTTGTGTCGAATCTATAAATTTGGGTTGAATACTCTACCCTCGAAAACTATTGCGATCCCCTATACTTGTGGGTTATCAAGACCTTTTTCTGGCGCTGTTGCCGGGGACCATAGCTATATTTGTTGAGTCACTTGGTATTATTATCATATTATCACTATGAAGAATCTGAAGGATGCTAAGACTAAGATTTTTCCCTCAAAGACGAGGGGAGGTAAGGAACCGCCATCCAGTTCTGCTTTAGATTCACCTTCTGTTATGAGTAAACTTGCAACACCACTACACGCTATCAATTCTAGTATGTCTCAAGTTATTGATGATGCTACTTCTACTATGAATGATGCTTATGATGATGCTAGTACCTTGCTTGTTAATGATGATGTGCCACTTGGTGAATTTCTTGATGAACAAATTGCTAGAGTAATACAACATGATGTTGTTGAATCTGATGATGAGCTTGAAACTGAATCTCTTGAAACACCTGTTAGAACTATCCCTCCTAGATATGAATTGCCTAAGGTACCGGAAGGTTATGTTATGAGTGAAGAAACAACTAGTGATATTCTTGTTTGTAATGATAGAGATGATCTAGAGAAATTACTACTCAAGTATAAAGAAAAATCTCTGAATGCTAGAATGAAATGTGATCCTAAGTTTGCTACTTCACCTATTTTTATTAATGATAAGGATTATGAATTCTCTGTCGACCCAGAGTTAATTACTTTGGTTGAATCTGATCCTTTCCATGGTTATGAAACTGAAACTGTTGTGGCACATCTTACTAAGTTGAATGACATAGCCACCCTTTTTACTCATGATGAGAAAACTTGCTATTGCTTTATTCTCAAATTATTTCCTTTCTCATTAAAGGGTGATGCTAAAGCTTGGTACAATACTCTTGCTCCTAGTTGTGTGCATAGCCCCCAGGATATGATTTATTACTTCTCTGTAAAATATTTCCCTGCTCATAAGAAACAAGCTGCCTTGCAGGAAATATTTAACTTTATGCAAACTAAAGAAGAGAGTCTCCCACAAGCTTGGGGGAGGCTTTGCCAGTTACTTAATGCTTTGCCTGACCATCCTCTTCAGAAAAATGAAATACTTGATATCTTCTATAATGGACTAACCGATGCTTCTAGGGATTTCCTAGATAGTTGTGCTGGTTGTGTTTTCAGGGAACAAAATGTTGGACAAGTTTAGGAATTATTGAATAACATATTGGAAAATTATGATGATCGGACTATTCCCGAACCACCGCCTAAACCCACTCCGAAGAAAAGGGGTATATTATATCTCAGTCCTGAAGATATGCAAGAGGCAAAGAAATCTATGAAAGAAATATGTATTAAAGCTGAGGATGTTAAAAATTTACTTCCTATTGAAGAAATACATGGGCTTAATACACCACCACTGCATAAGGTGGTAGAGGTAAATTCTTTAATGAAGTTAAATGATAATGATAATCCTCACAATATGCATCCTAGTCAATGCCTTTATGAGTTTGTAAACTATATTAGCAAGATCACTTCAATGCAAATGTTATGAAACAATTGAAATATAATTCTGATATGATTGCTCGCTTGAGTGACTTGTTATTGAGAATATCAAATGATGTTAGAGGTGTGGGAAAACATGCTTCTATGGTTCAAACTCAGTTAGAACAAGTTGCTAAATCTCAAAGAGGATTGCTTGATGAAATGAATAATAATATGCATGACTTTGCTGTTAGAGTTGCAAGTAGAGGAGGTAAAATGTCCGTCGGTGTCAAAACTGGCAGATCTCGGGGTAGGGGGTCTCGAGCTGTGGATTCTCGGATCAATGGTAACAGGAACGAAGGAGACTATGTTTTACCCAGGTTCGGGCCCTCTTGATGGAGGTAAAACCCTAAGTCCAACTCTTGTTTATATTGATGAAGTATCAAGTACAGAGTTGATCTACCTCGAGATCATATGTTATGGTCGAAGACCTAGAGGTATGATGAATAATTTCATAATGATCTATCGACTAGACTGGCTTTGGCTTATATAATGCACCGGAGGCCTAGGATAACAAGAGTCCTAGTCGAATACGATGGTGGAGAGTAGTCCTTGTCTTGATCATCAAGCCTTGTGGAATCTTCCTCATGTGCGGCATGGGCTGCCCGAAGTGTCCCATGAGTGAACTGCCATGGGGGTCCTCAGCCCGATCCAGCTGGTCGGGAGACAATGTGGTGAGCACCCCCTAGTCTAGGACACCGTCAGTAGCCCCCTGAACCGGTCTTCAAGTTGGGGACGCTCCTTGATTCTTCCGAACTGTTCTTCATCTTTGGTCGTCGGTCTTGAAAACTGGTTCAACAAATCTTCTTATCTTTGATCTTGAGGATCACCGAAGTAAATCCGAAGAGTTTACACGATGGGTATCTGAGGAGCCCCTTTAAGTTATCGGCCGTTATCAATGCCTTGTTATTTTTACGCCCACCTTGGATTTGAAGTGTTTCCCGTGCGGTGCTGTCCTCTCTCGTCCGAGCTCCAACGCCGGACTGCACTCGAGGTATCTTTTGCAGCCGAGCACCAACGCTGGACCGCTTCCGAACTCCAACGCCGGAATGTATCGTAGGTCCAATGCCGGACTGTATCTGAGGTGTCATAGATTACCTTGGTCTTGAAAAAGTTAAAAGGGTTCAAACGAGCTTAATGCCGGAGATGCCCTCTATGGATCCAGCCACTTGCAACCGAGCTTTATGCCAGACTGCTTCCGAGATATCTTTTGCGGTCAAGCACCAACACCAGACTGTATCCGAGGTGGTGCACCACCCCGGCCATGGGCTGATTGTTTTGAATTCAATTCCGAATTGTGCAATGTATTCTTTGCCGAGATGTATAGCCAGTAGCCCTCAAGGTGTGTGTTGGCCTAATATCCGGGATGCACCTGAAGGATAAAATCAAACCATTGACCCTAGTAGCCCCTGAGACTCGGGTCGATTCGTAAAATTAGCCTGAGGATCAATTCCTAGCTCGACAGCATACTTAGGAACACGGTGTAATATATTAGAGGAAATAGTGATCAGCAGACGGGCCCTTGAGAGAGGGTCTTGAGAAGAACACTTGAGAACTTTGACTTTTCTGCATTGAATAGGCAATGCAATAGCTCCCAAGCCACTGATCGGGTGGCAACACTAGATCAGGGGATCAATGTGCCCCTTTAATATTTATAAATAGTGAGCGCGAAGCCCAGTAGCCCCCATGCCTTAATGTGGGCATGGGTGGCCAAATTAAGGATCGATATCCGTTTGACAGAAAAATTTGTTATGTTTAACACAAACTTCTCAAGAAGATAATAAGATCTCTTAAAGGAGGTTAGAGTTGGCGAAATTGGAGCTCGCCAAGGTAGGCCCCAAGGGGTTTAAAAGATGGGTTGCAGTAAATGGATTTTACTCGCAATTTTATGTGTAATGATTGTATGTAGCCAAGTACTTTACATTATTAATGCTCGGATCCGCATTGAACAAAACTTTGTTGACCGACCATCGGCTTCAATCTCCTCGGCCAGTAGCTTGGGAGTGTTTGTCCTACTTTATAAAGCCGTTATAAGGGCAAAGATTTATGGAAAACAAGGCAATCCGGCCATACGGTTTTATAAACAAAGCTACGCAGAGAGATATGAAAACATCTTCCAAAGAAAATAATCCCGCTATCGGTTCCTTTCTTTGGGTTGTCATGCTGATCATGATCATGAAACCCCACCTCCAATCAAAGTGGGAGGAAAATATTGAGGATTTAGTTCGGGGAAAGTTCCCGAACTCTATGGTATTAATGAACCAAAATTTTCACTTTCGTCGTTGCCGGCCAATTATATCCTTTAAGATCGCTAGCTATCGACTTCACCCAGTCTGAGGTACTAACTCGGATGACCCGGTAGTAACAATTACATAGGGGCTCCCTTTACCGCCTAGCCGAATAGTCGGGTACGTAGGGGTAAGCACAAGAGTCGAGCAACCCAGCTTGGCCAAAATCTTAAGTCAAATTGATGCATATTTATGGCTTTATAACAATGTCTATGGAAGGCAGACCTCGTATATTAAATACAAACACCGATGATATGTTTATTTTGACTCCGTTGAGACCGTTTATCAGTTGAAAGTGGCCCATAGTCGGCTTCCACCCCCTTGTAGATGCTATGCAGGGTGTTTTCACGATAACAAAACAACCCTTAGCCTACGTCTCAGTGCCCGAAGGCAGTTCTGTTAGCGGAAACGAGGCAATCAGATATGCGGGCTTTATAACTTTCACTTAGTCATAGGAGCTTAAAATTCGGAGGCCAGTAACTAGCCCCCGGTTAGTGTTCGGCGACAGTCAATGTCAAGCCGTAAACACGCCGGCCAATGTTATGAACGCCGTCATTTAACACGGGGTGACCTCTATCGATCTTATAGTTTAATACAGTCATCGGATCGCTGACCAGTTTACGCTTATTGTGACAGTCAGTTTTTGGCTTTCTCCACTGAGGCGCTTAACCATGCTAGTTGGAAGCACAATCGCAGTGGTTCTCCCTTTGCGCACCTAGACGAACAAGGCAGAACATAGGAGGCAAGCACAGGAGCCGGGCAACCCAACTATTGACTGAAGACACAATTCAAAACTGATGCATATAAAGCAATATCCGAGAACATTTTGCCGAGGACTCCTCGGAGTACCTTGGTGTTTGGTGGGTTCGGCTCAAGTTGCAGCCCCCCGTTGATATTGTCGATGCTGAAAAAGTGTCCGGCAGTGTACTGCGGGATTTATGCTTGGACCCAACACCGAGGTGCGGGTCGGTAGGAAAAATGCCGAACTATGGGTCGAAAAAGATTTCACAAGCTAGATTATTACGCAGGGTACCTCGGTCAAGAGGATGTCCCGCCTCATAAAAGAAAGACACACAAATAGATCAAAAGTGCCATAAGCTTAAAAAACCAAAAACTTATGCGGAAACTTTACGTCCGAACTAAATCAAAATTTTTGGTGCCAATCCGAAAATTGATCTTAAAATTAGTTTGTGCTTCCGTCGTGCTTTAACATGACACATTCGATCTCAAGATGTCGAGTGGGTCAGCCTATGGCTTCAACCTCCTATCCCAAAGGTGGAGTACTTCTCGTTAGACCAGTTTAGCGAACTAAACTCGAGCGGTCATTAGAGAGAAAATAGGCTATCCAGCTATTGACCACACATTTACGTCGAAAAATGAGTGATAGAAAAAGATTTTGCAACGACTAGGAAGAAAACACATTTAGTATAAAACGACTCATATAAATTTAAGAGCCCCCAGTTAACTTGGGTAAGAGAAGTGATTTTAACAAATAACGTATGCGAGCATGGTCGAACCAAACACAAATTAAACATTTAAAACTTTGAGCATAAAAGCGACTTAGCTGGTTAATGTGTTCGGCATTGATGATGCAGTCCGAGCTTACGGCGGGACGAGGTCCCAGCCCCCAAGCCAGTCCCGAGGTGGCAGAACAAAGAGCTCGATGCTCCGAAGTGGCGACATAGCACGGCCGATGCAGGCCGGCAGTGTGACGCCGAAGTACCCAGCGTGGGTTAATGAAGTGATGACGATGCCCGCGGTCCAGCCGAGGTGGCGTGGTATGTCGACACGCCGAGGTGACAGCGCTGCCAAATCCTGATCATTTACCTATGCACAGTAGATAGTGCAAGCAGGAGATAATAGTAATAATAATAAACATTAAAAAAGTTGCATGATTAATAATTTATGCAAAGTGAGTAATAAAAGAAATATGGCCCGTGCGCCGAACACCCGACGAGGTAGAACCCTCTTGATGATGCCGAAGTCCTCGAGGCAACCGAACATGTCAGTATGGCAATTCAATCAACAAGGTGATCATGCGAGCCGATTTATGCCAATTGGGACGACGACGTTGGCTTGTCGAAGTGACTGCGTGACGCAGTCGAAGTCAATCACCTACACACATAAAATAATGTGGTCCAAAAATAATAATATAAATATATATAAAATCCTTGGATAATTGCTTTTCACAAAAATAATTTATTTAAAGAGATGTGGGCTAGCGCCGAAGTCAATGTTGATGCAGGGCGTCGGTGTGACATGGTGAAGGCGTGGCAAAACCTGAATTCACAGGCCGGTCCGAGTTCCGGATTTGGCGTTCGCCGAACTATATACGGAAACTAATCGAAGCACCACGCGACCGTCGTTAATGCGGCCACCATTTGAAAGACCTATGTACAGATGATGGAACAAATCAGAGTAATAATTCCTCAGAAAAATCAACCCAAGCAAGAAAAAATTACTAGGATCAATAGCACCTGGTTTATCTGTTGTAGCAATATGAAGAAAGATTACTCCCAAAATTAGGACTCGATCCGCACACCCATTGCCTAATGGGTGATGAAGCGACGACATGGCGATGGTGGCAAAGGTTGGCTCGCCGAGGCAAAGCCCCCGGTCCAGCTAATGTGACGAAGCTGGTCAGCTCGTGACACCGAAGTCTCCGGAGTAGGCTGATGAAGAGATGGCGAAGCCCACAGTCTAGGCCGAGGTAACGAAGCGGGTCGGTAAGGAGACGCTGCAACTGCCATGTCAGCAGAGGTATTGAAGTAGTTTGGTGTGATGGACATCTGCTTGAATAGGCAATAGTGCGGCCATGCCGATGCTGGTCATAACTTGTGACGCGGTCAAAGCCGGATTGACAAAGTGACCGAGCAGCGATGTCGGCACGCCTGACCCATGCAATCCATGGGGCGATGGTGTTGGTGATAATCTAGTCTTCGCGATGTCGAACTCTTGTTCGGCTTGCCGAGTTGATGATCCGATAAGGTTGGGCTTGTCTCGATGAAGCGACAATCTGTCTAGCGCAGGTCGGCAAACGTGGAGTAAAGACTGGTTTGACACCGGCATGGCATCGAAGATTACCTCCGAAAAGGTGCAAAATTTGTGAGCATGTGTTCGTAAACAAAACACAATACCCTACAAAGAGATTCTTTCAAAAAAGTTGTCCAATATCCCGTTCATGAAGAAAGATGAACTCGGGTCGGATTCGTATTCGCGCAGAAAATAGATCCGAAAAGTGATGCACTAATCAGAAGGTTTCCGGAGTTTGGACGGTCAGATCGAGCTGAAATTTTAAGAGGTGGTGGATATAGGAATTCCACAACCAATCAACGCCTGGATCTTCCAAAAGACGTCTGAGTTAGATGATGGACACCATGCTCCAAACTCGTCTAGATTCCCGTCCAGATTTGACAGGGCTCCGGTATATCAGATATCGGCGGAGATTGCTCCATCAGAACGCGACGAAATTTTACAGTGTTGTTGTAGACTCTATTCCGCACAATTCTACTGAAGGAATCGTCAAAGTGATGCTCGGGGAGGTGGTGGTAGCGGATACAAGTTCATTGTTCGAAAAAATAGCACGGTCGCCCGAGGGCAATGTTGACGTTGAGCCCCACAGATCCATGGATGATTCTTCCATTATCATGATAGAGATCAGAGTTGATGTTGATGAAGGCCCTCGTCCGAACATGACAATTGGAGGTAGCGCACATTCCTTGGTCAAGCCAAGGTGACCAGTTGAGCCGGCGACGAAGACGCCGACATCGAAGTTGATCTGCAGGCGAGCCATTGATCTTTTGCAGATCACAGAGCAGAACTCTCAATGAAAGCACCATTGTCGGTGTCACAACCGGCAGATCTCGGTGTAGGGGGTCCCGAGCTGTGGATTCCAGGATCAATGGTAACAGGAACGAAGGAGACTATGTTTTACCCAGGTTTGGGCCCTCTTGATGGAGGTAAAACCCTACGTCCTACTCTTGTTTATATTGATGAAGTATCGAGTATAGAGTTGCTCTACCTCGAGATGATATGTTACGGTCTAAGCCCTAGAGGTATGATGAATAATGTCATAATTATCTATCGACTAGCCTGGCTTTGGCTTATATAATGCACCCGAGGCCTAGGATAACCAGAGTCCTAGTCAAATACGTTCGTGGAGAGGAGTCCTTGTCTTGATCATCAAGCCTCGTGGAATATTCCTCGTGTGCGGCATGGGCTGCCTGAAGTGGCCCATGCGTGAACCGCCATGGGGGTCCTCGGCCCGATCCAGCTGGTTGGGAGACGACGTGGTGAGCACCCGCTAGTCCAGGACACCGTCAATGACTGAGGAACCACTTTATCCAGAGGGACACCCTAAAAGAATAGAACAAGATTCACAAAGAGCTAACACTAGTGCACCTAGTTCTTCTAGAAAGAAAAATAAAAAGAAAAATGATAGGACTTTACATGCTCCTAGTGAACCTGAAATAGAAAAACCTCCTGACAATGATAATGAAGCTTCTTTCTCTGATGCTGAAACTCAATATGGTAATGAACACTCACCTACTGATAATGAAACAGATAATGATGAGGTTCATGAAGACACTCAACCAAACAATGATAAAGAACCAGATAATGATGTTGAGATAGAACCACCAGTTGATCTTGATAACCCACAAGCTAAGAATAAAAGATATGACAAAAGAGACTTTGTTTCTAGAAAACACGGTAAAGAAGGAAAACCGTGGGTTCAAAAACCTATGCATTTTCCACGCAAGTCAACTAAAAGGAAAGATGATGAGGAGTTTGAACGCTTTGCTGAGATGCTCAGGCTAGTCTTTTTGCGTACTCGCTTGACTGATATCCTGAAAATACCTCCTTATGCAAAGTATATGAAAGACATCATCACAAATAATAGAAAATACTGGAAGCTGAAATCTCCACTATGCTTGCTAATTACACTTTTAAAGATGGAGTACCTAAAAAACATGGAAATCTGGGAATACCAACTATACCTTGCTCTATCAAAAAGAATTATGTGAAAACTGCTTTGTGTGATTTAGGAGCTGGTGTTAGTGTTGTGCCTTTCTCTTTATATAAAAGACTTGATTTGAATAAACTCACACCCACTAAAAAATCTTTGCAAATGGCTGATAAGTCAGCTGCCGTACCTATCGGTATCTGTGAGGATTTGCCCGTTGTTGTTGCTAATGTTACTATTTTGACTGACTTTGTTATACTTGAGATGCCTGAGGACGTCAACATGTCAATTATCCTTGGTAGACCCTTTTTGAATACTGCAGGGGCTGTTATTGATTGCAATAAAAGCAAGGTCACTTTTCATATCAATGGTAATGAGCATACGGCGCACTTCTCGAAGAAACAATTCCAAGTGAATGGTATTAATGTTATTGAAAGATCTTCGACAATCACTATTGGAAGTGTTCAAATACCTCTACCTACTGCCAAAAAGAAATATGAAATACTTATTGTTGGGGAAATGCATATCCCCATTGAGGTAACTTAGTGATTTTACAAAAGTTCTTCGGTTTCATGCTAATCGAAAGTGGTTGTTAATAAGACCTAATCAACCTTATTAATGGATCATTTTTGAATGGTATGAAGTTGATGAATTTAGTAAGCACTACCTTCTGTCCTTACCTTTTGTTTTCTGTTTTTATTAGTTAAATAAAATAAAATGCCATGTTTTGTCTGTTTTCTGAATTTCCCGTGCAATAAAAGATGACCCAAAAATAAAAGTTCTCAGAATGCTCTGAAAATTTTACACGATTTTTTCTGAATATTTCTGAATTTATGGTGCAAATAATACCAGAGGGAGGTGCACTAGGTGGGCACAACCCACCTGGGCGCACCCTGACCCCTAGATGCGCCCTGATGGGTTATGGCCCCCACGTGGGCCCCGTCACTTACCTCTTCATCCCACATCATGCCTACCTCCGAAAAAAATCCATTGCTCTCTCTCCCGTGTTCTTGAGCTCAGACCCGCGGATTTCGATCTCTTTGCTCGAAGCTCCGTTTCCGATACTATTTCGGGGGATTGTAGCTTGGTACGTGACTCCACCATTTGTGCCATTAGTTTTTGCTTTAGTGGTTTATATTTTGAATAATTAGCTACTCTTGGTGCTGTTGTAGATGTGCTTGCATGTTAAATTCTTAGTGTTTTAAGTAGTTTGAATGCTTGCTATGGCTTCTATGCATCCCTATGAGTAGTTGCTATCAATTTTATAAAGTTTTGTTGACAAATTTTTGTCACCCCAAAATTTTTATTTTCATAAAATTGTACGCGGAGATGATGAACCTATTTGGAAGGTTTTTCGAGGAGACGATCCTCGGGGGCATCTTCTAGTGACAGTTCTGCTCGCCGGTCTTATGTTGAACCAAGTGAAAGTTCCACGAGAGATGCCGCCACAAAAACATGCCTATGTGCTTGCGATGAGTATATGGTGCGTGTGATCATTAAGGAGGAATTTGAGCAATATGTTCACAATGCTGGTCTCGGTCCCTACCTTTCAGATAAGTGTGAACAACACCAAATTCTCATTGAGTCATGTCAAAGGATTTAATTCTTTTCCACGTGAGTCTAGGGTGTCGTTTATGCTTTATGATAGTCCATTTACCATCTCACTAGAGAATTTTGCTTATCACTGCAAGCTTCCATTTTGGGGTTCGCTTGACGTACCACCAAAGGCTGAGTTCGAAACATTCTTGATGAGCCTTTGGTACGATGAAAGGAGGGGAGTGACTCAAGGTAGAATAAAGAGCATTCATTTTTCCGCAATTCAGTACTTTGCGTTATTTAACAGGAAATGCATAGTAGGGAAGAAAGACTGTAGCACACTTTGTGCTCCATACTTGAGCCTCATACGTACTGCTCTTACCGGTGAAAGGAATTATAACCTTGCAGCCATTGTTGCACGCAAACTTCAACACAACGCTAACAACAACTGGTTCTATGGTGGAATTTATGCCACGCGTTTAGCACGAGGGCTGGGTGCTTCACCTCTGCCCTTTGATCCTATCCTACCCACGCAGTATTTAGATTTTAACACCTTAAAAGACCATAAGATTCTCAAGGGAAAGGCTGATAATTTCATTTATAGTATTGTGTTTAACCAAACATCTGCTGTGAAAACATATTTGCGTACGCCTGCTCTTTTTGACTATCACAGCAAGGGAAGATATTTTGTTCTTGATAGCGAGGTCCGAGCTCATAATGCAGTAGTAGAGGCAGCACAGCAGGCCGAGGCATCCGCACCAATAGGCTCTGTGAGCTACCAGGCTGACTACTACCCTCCAAGCTACTGATCGACTACCAAGTTAGGCCAAAAGCCTAAGCTTGGGGGAGTACGTGTTTCCACCGACATTACATTCATGTTTACTTATTCCATTTGTCAGTGTCCACACTTTTTCATTGTATCATCCATGCTTAGATCTATTTTCTTGCTTTCTTCTTGCATGTTGGAAAAACTTTAGAAACCCCCCCAAAAAATTAGTTGTAGCTAGTTTACTTTCCATGCATACTTAGTAGTAATATCAAAAAGAAAACCCAAAATTATTTCCTTGTTCTTCTTTTGCTTGTTGGGAGCTTTCCCGTGTAAATAGTTTTTCTCGTTTTTGCTTTTCTCTTTCGTTTGCTTGATTCAAGAAAACCAAAGACTCCAAAAGTATTTCAGTGTGTTTGTCTGAATTTCTTTTCTTTTTATTCGAGTTGTACCAAGGAGAAGACCACGATGAAAATGTTGAGTGGCTCTCATTTGAATAACTGTTGAACTAATAAAGAGCACATTTTACCTTTTCTCCTCCCGTTGAATAAAATGTTTGCAGATTCCAGCTTAGTTGACGCACTCTTGTACTATTATTATTATTTTCATATCATTCGGTCGTGCAAGTGAAAGTCAATAATGACGATATTCGATGAACTGGCCGTGGCAGAGAGAAACTGGTATGAACTCGACTTGTTCTATCTGTGTAAATATGTTTAACCTAGTATCCATGATTCAGCCCATTATGATTAAACATGTTTGCAATGACAATTAGTGATTATAGTTTCTCATGCCATGCATAAGTAGCTGGGAGTTGATAATGATTTATCTTGGATATCAACATTGTGTTAAAATGATTGTGATATAGTATGATGATCTGGTATCCTCCTCTGAATGTTCGAGTGGCTTGACTTGGCACATGTTCATGCATGTAGTTGAATCATAACCAACATAGCCTCTTTGATATTTATATTCATGGTGTTCATATCCTACTCATGCTAGTGTCCAATGTTACTTATGCATAATGCATGGTTATGATCGTTGTTGCTCTCTAGCTGGCCGCTTCTCAATCTAATTTCTAGCCTTCGCCTGTACTAAGTGGGGATTATGCTTGTACATCAAAAACCTTGAACCCAAAGTTATTCCAGATGAGTCCACCATACCTACCTATATACGGTATTATCCTGCCGTCCTAAGTAAATTTGCATGTGCCATCTCTAAAAACTTCTAAAAATATCCATTTTGTGTGCCTGGATCGTTCATGGAAGGACAGGAGGTAGTCAGTATCTTCCATGCTAAGCGGGTTATTCTCAAGTCGACTGTTTATTCACTCGCCATCGCACAAGAAAAGGGCGGTAATAGGGATGCCTAGTCCCAAACTGCAAAATACAAATAGAATTAATCGCTCGAAAAATCAAACAAAAACTCCCAATGGAGTCACAACCTTTACTTTTATCGCTTGGGAACCGCCACTAGCCTATTTAGCATGGGAGATATTGATAACTGATGGTCGTGGAGTAAATGAGAAGGGTGCATGTCCCAAAATAATCATTTACCTATGTTTTAAAAATTGAGCTCTGGCACCTCTTCAAATCACTGCTTCCCTCTGCGAAGGGACTATCTATTTACTTTTATGTTGTGTCATCACCTTCTAAAACAAGCGCCAGAAACTGAGAAGAGCACATTTGTCATGATTTATGCATAGTGTGCAGCTAATGTTGGGTGCATCATTGCTGGATCTTTTCTACCATGAATTACAATGTTTAGTCACTGCTTGAACTTTGGAGGTGCACTGCATTTATGTTTTGCAGTCTCAGAAAGGGCTAGCGAGATACCACTATTGTCATATTATATCATGGTTGTTTTGACAACGTGTTGCCATTTGAGATATCTTATTATTGCTCGCTAGCTGATTTTGTCATTGATATGAGTCATTATAATCTTTAAGAGTTATTGTCGACATGGTTAGTTATAATGTTGGCTGAAAACCTGGGTGCTGTTTATGCTTATTTATGCAAACAGGAGCAAAAGAGTTCGTAATTTTTTTTCTTTTTCACTTTCAGTTTATCAACTGAATTGCTTGAGGACAAACAAAGGTTTAAGCTTGGGGGAGTTGATACGTCTCCAGCGTATCTACTTTTCCTAACGCCTTTCCTCTTGTTTTGGACTCTAATTTGCATGTTTTGAATGAAACTAACCCCGGACTAACATTGTTTTCAGCAGAACTACCATGGTATTGTTTTTGTGCAAAAATAAAAGTTGTCGGAATGGAACGTAACTTTGTGAGGAATTTTTATATAATATATAAGAATTTCTGGAGCCAAGACCGACCGCAGAGGGGCCCCTGGGTGGGCACAACCCACCAGGGCGCGCCCCCCTTTCCTAGCACGCCCAGGTGGGTTTTCCCCACCTGGTGTCCCCGCAGACCCTGAAACCAACACTATGAATTCCTATTTTCGGAGAAAAAAATCAGGGAAAAAGAATTATCGCGATCCATGAGATGGAGCCGCCGCCAAGCCCTGTTCTTCCTCAGGAGGGCAGATCTGGAGTTCGTTTGGGGCTCCGGAGAGGGGGATCTTCTTTCTTCGTCATCACCAACCCTTGTCCATCGCGAATTCCATGATGATCCCCACCGGGAGTGAGTAATTCCTTCGTAGGCTCACTGGTCGGTGAGTTGGATGAGATTCATCATGTAATCGAGTTACTTTTGTTAGGTCTTGATCCCTAGTATCCACTATGTTCTTAGATTGATGTTGTTATGACTTTGCCATGTTTAATGCTTGTCACTTTGGGCCCGGGTGCCATGATTTCAGATCTGAACCGTTTATGTTATCATCATTATATCCATCTTCTAGATCCGATCTTGCAAGTTATAGGCACCTACTACGTGTTATGATCCGGTAAACCTGGAGTGACAATAACTGGGACTTCTTCCGGTGATTACCGTAGATTGAGGAGTTCATGTATCCACTACGTGTTAATGCTTTGTTCCGGTTCTCTATTAGAAGGAGGCCTTAATATCCCTTAGTTTCCAATATGGACCCCGCTGCCACGGGAGGGTAGGACAAAAGATGTCATGCAAGTTCTTTTAATAAAGCACATATGACTATTTACGGAATACATTCCTACATTATATCAATGAACTGGAGCTAGTGCCGAATAGCCCTAGGTTATAACTGTCACATGATGAATATCATCCAACAAGTCACCAATTCAATGCCTACAAATTTAGCTTATATTGTTTCTGCTAAGTTACTACTGCTATCATGATTGTTAAACTTGCTACAAAATTACTGCTATCATTGTTACTGTTACTATTGCTACTGTCACTACTATCAAAACTATCAAACTACTTTGCTACTGATCACTTTGCTGCAGATAATTAATCTCCAGGTGTGGTTGAATTGAGAACTCAACTGCTAATACCTCAAATATTCTTTGACTCCCCTTGTGTCGAATCTATAAATTTGGGTTGAATACCCTACCCTTGAAAACTATTGCGATCCCCTATAATTGTGGGTTATCAATCATCAGGCAAGTCAATCAAAGTCCATACTTTGTTCTCATACATGGATCCCATCTCAGATTTCATGGCCTCAAGCCATTTCTCGAAATCTGGGCTCTTCATCGCTTCCTCATAGTTTGTAGGTCTGTCATGGTCTAGTAACATGACTTCCAGAAAGGATTACCGTACCACTCTGGTGCGAACCATACTTTGGTTGACCTACGAGGTTCGATAGTAACTTGATCTGAAGTTTCATGATAATCATCATTAGCTTCCTCACTAATTGGTGTAGGAATCACTGGACTGATTTCTGTGATGAACTACTTTCCAATTCGGGAGAAGGTACAATTACCTTATCAAGTTCTACTTTCCTCGCACTCACTTCTTTTGAGAGAAACTCCTTCTCTAGAAAGGATCCATTCTTAGCAACGAATATGTTGCCTTCAGATTTGTCATAGAAGGTGTACCCAACAGTTTCCTTTGGCTTTCCTGTGAAGACGCATCTCTCCGATTTGGGTTCGAGCTTATCAGGTTGAAGCTTTTTCACATAAGCATCGCAACCCCAAACTTTAAGAACGACAACTTAGGTTTCTTGCCAAACCACAGTTCATACGGTGTTGTCTCAATGGATGTAGATGGTGCCCTATTTAATGTGAATGCAACTATCTCTAATGTATAACCCCAAAACAATAGTGGTAAATCGGTAAGAGACATCATAGATTGCACCATATATAATAAAGTACGGTTACGATGTTCGGACACACCATTACGCTGTGGTGTTCTAGGTGGCGTGAGTTGTGAAACTATTCCACATTGTCTTAAATGAAGGCCAAACTCCTAACTCAAATATTCGCCTCTGCGATCAGATCGTAGAAAGTTCATTTTCTTGGTACGATGATTCTCAACTGCGCTTATGAAATTCTTTGAACTTTTCAAATGTTTCAGACTTGTGTTTCATCAAGTTGATATACCCATATTTTCCTGATACGTCTCCATCGTATCTACTTTTCCAAACACTTTTGACCTTGTTTTGGACTCTAACTTGCATGATTTGAATGGAACTAACCCGGACTGACGCTGTTTTTAGCAGAATTGTCATGGTGTTATTTTTGTACGGAAATAAAATTTCTCGGAGTTACCTGAAACTTCACAGAGAATATTTTTGGAATTTATAAAAAATACTGGCGAAAGAGTCAACAACAAGGGGCCCACGCCCTGTCCACGAGGGTGGGGGGCGCGCCCCCTGCCTCGTGGGCCCCCTGAGGCTCCACCGACCTCAATTCCAACTCTATATATTCATGTTCGGGGAGAAAAAAATCAGAGAGAATGATTCATTGCGTTTTACAATACGAAGCCGCCGCCAAGCCCTAATCTCTCTCGGGAGGGCTGATCTGGAGTCTGTTCGGGGCTCCGGAGAGGGGAATCCATCGCCATCGTCATCATCAACCCTCCCCCATCACCAATTTCATGATGCTCACCGCCGTGCGTGTGTAATTCCATCGTAGGCTTGCTAGACGGTGATGGGTTGGATGAGATTTATCATGTAATCGAGTTAGTTTTGTTAGGGTTTGGTCCCTAGTATCCATTATGTTCTGAGATTGATTTTGCTATGACTTTTCTATGCTTAATGCTTGTCACTAGGGCCCGAGTGCCATGATTTCAGATCTGAACCTATTATGTTTTCATGAATATATGTGAGTTCTTGATCCTATTTTGCAAGTCAATAGTCACCTGTTGTGTGTTATGATCCGGTAACCCCGAAGTGAAAATAATCGGGACCACTCCCGGTGATGACCGTAGTTTGAGGAGTTAATGTATACACTAAGTGTTAATGCTTTGGTCTGGCACTCTATTAAAAGGAGGCCTTAATATCCCTTAGTTTCCAATAGGACCCCGCTGCCACGGGAGGGTAGGACAAAAGATGTCATGCAAGTTCTTTTCCATAAGCACGTATGACTATATTCGGAATACATGCCTACATTACATTGATGAACTGGAGCTAGTTCTATTTCACCCTATGTTATAACTGTTGCATGAGGAATCACATCTGACATAATTATCCATCACTGATCCATTGCCTGCAAGCTTTTCACATATTGTTCTTTGCTTAGTTACTTTTCCATCGCCACTGTTACAATTACTACAAAAACCAATACTGTTACTTTTGCTACCATTATCGTTACTTCCACATTACTTTGCTACTAAATACTTTGCTGCAGATATTAAGTCTTTCAGGTGCGGTTGAATTGACAACTCAACTATTAATACTTGAGAATATTCTTTAGCTCCTCTTGTGTCGAATCAATAAATTTGGGTTGAATACTCTACCCACAAAAACTATTCCGATCCCTATACTTGTGGGTTATCAAGACTATTTTCTGGAGCCGTTGCCGGGGAGCATAGCTCTATTCTTTGAGTCACTTGGGATTTATATATGTTGATCACTATGAGGAACTTGAAAGATGTAAGAACCAAGATTTTTCCCTCAACTACGAGGGGAGGTAAGGAACTGCCATTTAGCTCTGCACTTGATTCACCTTCTGTTATGAGTAAATTTGTGACACCTTGAAAGTGCAACTATCCCTGGGTGGTTTTGGTAATTCCTAACAACATATAGCTCATTGAGCTAATGATATCTCAAGATAAATATTTCAGGAAAGCTCAGTGATTGGCATGGCATGGATTAGAAATGTGGACCCCTCAAAATTCTAAGGACAAAAGATTGGCTCAAGCTCAAAAGCTCAAGACTCTACAATTTACTTTTAGTGATCCAAGATCACATTCAGTCCATAGGAAAAGCCAATACTATTAAAAGGGGATGAGGTGTTGCTTAATGGGTTGCTTGCTCAAAATTCTTAGTGATATGCTCCAAAAACCCTCAACTACTTTCTCATATCCACGTATGTCCCAAACCAAAAGTCAAACTTGGCCCCACCGAAATTTTCTATCCGGCGCCACCGAGTTCATTTGACATAGCCACTGCCACAAACCCTAGTCACTTCGGTCTTATCGATAGGGATCTCGGTCTCACCGATATGGGATTGCAAACTCTCTGTTTCCCTTCGTAACGTTTCGGTCCAACCGAGATGAGCGATCGGTCCCACCGAGTTTGCAATACAAACTCTCTGTTTCCCCTTCATAACGTTTCGGTCTCACCGAGATGAGCGAATCGGCCCCACCGAGTTTGCCTGACCAACTCTCTGGTTAGCTTATAACTAAAATCGGTCCCACCGAGTTTGTGTAATCGGTCTCACCGAGATTACTTTATGCCCTAAGCCTAATGAAATCGGTCCCACCGAGTTGACATGTCGGTCCCACCGAAAATCCTAACGTTCACATTTTGAACTAAATCGGTCTGACCGAGTTTCATTATTCGGTCCCACCAATTTTGGTGATTTGTGTGTAATGATTAAATTTGTGTGGAGGCTATAAATACCCATCCACCCACTCTTCATTCGTGGGGAGAGCCATCAGAACATGCCTACACTTCCAACATTCATTTTCTGAGAGATAACCACCTACTCATGTGTTGAGACCAAGATATTCTATTCCAACCATATGAATCTTGATCTCTAGCCTTCTCCAAGTTGCTTTCCACTCAAATCATCTTTCCACCAAATCCAAATCATTGGGAGAGAGTTGAGTGTTGGGCAGACTATCATTTGAAGCACAAGAGCAAGGAGTTCATCATCAACACATTATCTATTACCTTTTGGAGAGTGGTGTCTCCTAGATTGGTTAGGTCTCACTTGGGAGCCTTCGACAAGATTGTGGAGTTGAACCAAGGAGTTTGTACAAGCAAGGAGATCGCCTACTTACTGAAGATCTACCCTAGTGAGGCAAATCCTTCGTGGGCGATGGCCATGGTGGGATATACAAGGTCGCTTCTTCGTGGACCCTTCAAGGGTGGAGCCCTTCGTGGACTCGCACAATCGTTACCCTTCGTGGGTTCAAGTCTCCACCAACGTGGATGTACGATAGCACCACCTATCGGAACCACGCCAAAATCTGTGTGTCTACATTGCGTTTGCTCCCTCCAAACTCCTCACTTTACCTTCATGTGTAATGTTTTACATTCCACTGCTATACTCTTAGACTTGCATGTGTAGGTTGATTGCTTGACTAGTGCTAAGTTGCTAAAATCTGCCAAGACTTAAAATTGGGAAAAGGCTAGATTTTTATTTGGTCAAGTAGTCTAATCACCCCCCTCTAGACATACTTTTGATCCTACAAGTGGTATCAGAGCTTTGGTCTCCTTTTGCCTTGATTTCCACAGCTTTTGGTGATCATAGCCTTGGTTTCACATCCGAGGAGAGTATGGCGCCTAGTGAGGGAAATTACCACCATAGAGGTCCTTACTTTGATGGTACTAATTTTGCTAGTTGGAAGCATAAGATGAAAATGCATATTCTTGGACATAACCCTGCCGTTTGGGATATTGTGTGTATTGGCTTGCAAGGTGAATTCTTTGATGGGAGAGAACCAAACCGTGAAGCTACTGCGGAAGAGTTGAAGATGCTGCAATACAATGCTCAAGCTTGCGATATCCTCTTCAACGGATTATACCCCGAAGAATTCAACAAAATCAACCATCTTGAGAATGCAAAGAAAAATTCGGATACTTTGATTGATATGCACGAAGGTACCGACTCCGTCAAGGAATCCAAATTGTATGTGCTTAAAAGTCAACTTGACACATTCAAAATGAAGGATGTTGAAGGTGTCACTGAAATGTACTCTAGGCTTGCTCTCATCACAAATGAGATTGCCAGCTTAGGAAGTGAAGAGATGACCGATAGATTCATCATTAAGAAGATCCTAAGAGCCTTGGATGGAAAATATGATACCGTGTGTACATTGATTCAAATGATGCCCAATTATCTCAAGCCAATGGAAGTCATTGGAAGAATTGTTGCTCATGAGATGTCACTCAAGGATAAGGAAGAGATTCACAACAAGTCAAGTGGTGCTTACAAAGCCTCATGTGATGCTCCCACATCATCAAGTGAGAAACAAACCTTCAATGAAGAATTGAGCCTAGTGGTGAAGAACTTCAACAAGTTCTACAAGAGTAGAAGCAAGGAGAGAAGTTCCAAGTCAAGGTCCTACAATGACAGAAGATCTTCAAGTCATGAACGAAATTGCTACAATTGTGGAAGACCCGGACACTACTCCAATGAGTGTACGACTCCCTACAAAAGAAGAGAAGATTCACCTAAAAGGAGAAGTAGAAGCGAAGAGTCACCACCTAGAGAGAGAAGGAGTAGAGATG
Organism: Triticum aestivum; assembly: GCF_018294505.1. Lineage (NCBI taxonomy): Eukaryota > Viridiplantae > Streptophyta > Magnoliopsida > Poales > Poaceae > Triticum > Triticum aestivum. The sequence goes on from NC_057797.1 coordinate 536,479,938, forward strand.
ACCGTTATGATCAAAGAACATCACAGAGAAGCAAGGATCCGGGAAGGAAGGACAAATCATCAAGGAGCTACACAAAACAAAGACATCAAGCTCATGTTGGTGAATGGGCATCTGGCTTCGACTCCAACAATCACTCCGAGAGAAGTTATCACTCCGACTCCGAATATACTCAAGATGAAGGTGTTGCCGGTCTAGGACTTGTGTCAACCAACTCCTATGACATATTTGACTCACCAAATGAAGGAATTGGAAGATGTTTCCTGGCTAAAGGCCCAAAGGTATCACACCCCAAGTATGTTGATTCCAATAGTGATGAAAATGACTTGCTAGGAGATGATGATTTACTTGTTGACAACTCTAGTTATGAAAACTATGATGAACTTACTATTAATCATGCTAATCAAGTAAAATGAATGACGATGATAATAAGGAGATTGAGCGTCTAACTAAAGAACTAAACACTCTTAAGGTATCTCATGAAACTACCTTGGAAGGTCATCGAGAACTTTTAAAGACTCGTGTGAAGTTACGCTCTGAGAAGCTCAGCCTTGAGCAAGAGCATGGGTTCTTAAAGGCAATCAATGATGATCTTCGCAAGAAAAGTTCTTCTTACATTGACAAGCATTTACTCTTGTCTACTTACATGCCACAAGTTAAATCTAGCAACAAGAGTAAGAAAAATTCTTCATCTAGTAGTAACAATAATCATGCTAAATCCAATGTTGTTGCTTCTAGTAGTTCTCTTGATTCCACTAATGATTTTCTTAGCCAAGTTATACACTAAGCAAGAAAATAGCTTATTGAAGGGAATTATAGAGAAAGGTGTTTACAAGAGCCTTGCCAGAAGTAAGCAATTTGAGGAAATTGTCCGCAAGCAAGGAAGGCACCGGAGGAATCAAGGTGTTGGTTTTGAATGAAAGTTCAATGCCAATGGAGTGAGTGGGAAGAGAATCAATATCCCAAGAAGAAGTTTGTTCCTCAACAAGATAAGTATGATCCTACTTTTTTCCAAGGGACACAAGCTCAAGATGATCTTCCACCACAAGACCACAAGCAAAAAGGCAAGGACAAGCTTCAAGAGGAGATTGATGCATTTGAAGAAGCTCCCAAGGCCTTGGTCAAGTGGGTTCCCAAGAGTACATCAAGTTCTACTACATCAAGTCCGACTACAACTCCAAGGATTCCCATCAAGATGATGTGGATCCTGAAGAAGAAGAACTAGAGAGTTCTTGAGGGTGACTCCGCCAACATACTTCACTCATATCTTTTGGCAAGGACATGTGCAAACAACTTCCACATCTTGCACTAGTTCTAGGGGTCACAAACCCTCTTGTTGGTAAGACAAGGGACAAGGTAACCTAATGCTTTCATGGACATCATCTTATGTGAACATCACTCTATGTCTATGGATATTCTTGGTTGTTCCTTATGGGACTTGTCGGATTTCGGGTTCCGGCAAAACCCTTAAGGTTCGAATACTGGGGTGCATGTGAAGATCTCTCCCTCACCGATAATGCCCCCAAGCACTTCGGGATCTCAAAGGCTAGCTCGACGAACTCACAACACAAGAGACACAAGATTTATACTGGTTTGGGCCACCGTTGTGGTGTAATACGTACTCCAGCGTGGTGTGGTGGATTGCCTCTTGGGCTGATGATGAACAGTATAAGGGGAAGAACAGCCTCCTGAGGTGAGGTGCTCTTGTGCTCTATTGGTGCTGAGGATGGAATGGCCTAGATCTAAGATGAGGTCCATCCTCCATCCGCTGGGGTGGCTAATCCTATTTAAAGAGGCCCTGGCCCTCTTCCTAAATATTGAGTGGGAAGGGAGCCGACAACGGCAAATTTGAAAAGGGACAGCTAGTACAAGTTATCCTGACAAAAGCAGTCTTCGCCTGCCAAAGGCTCTGGTGGTGACGCTGCTTTGTCTCCACGGTGACCTCCATCCTGCCATCCTGCTGGTCTTGGTCTCGTTGCTTGACAACTTGGTACTCTTCATCTGTGCTTGCTTCCTTAGCACCAAAGAGGAAACAAGGACACTGTGAGCGCTGGCGCCCGCCTGGCACCCGCCTGGTCTTGATCGTCATGGCTCACGTCATTGGAACCTCGTGAGGTTTGCCTGGCCTTGATCTCTCCGCCCCTCGTGAGCCGGCCTGGTGAGGCCGCTCCTGAGGAGGTCTTGTGTCGTCTGCCTCGCGAGGCTTGGCCCCTCGCGAGGGTCTTGAGTGCTTGTTGGTGAAGATGGGCCGTACGGGCCTGCTAGCAAAGCCACGCCGTGGGCCGCAGACAGGCAAGTCTGGGGACCCCTGTTCCCAGAATGCCGACAATAGCCCCCGGGACCAAGGCGCGCTCAGGCTTGGCTTCGAGGCGAAGCCAAGGGGCAAGTGCGGAGCGCCGCAGCCCCAATAGCCTGCGGCCTTGGTCGATGCGTGGCTATTGATTGGACATGGGCGTCTCCGCTTCCCCATGCAGCCTCGGCAACTGCCCGAGTGTCAAAAGGCTGGCGTAGACAGCGCTTGCCTTCACTTCTTCCTTTCGCCTTGCTCCAGATCCCCTTCTTGCTCCCTACTTCCGAAATCTCCAGATCTACTCCCATCCTTTCCCGCATCAGCGACCAATGGTGCCCCGAAGGGTCAAGCCCGCCTCGTCGCCGGCTTGGTATGAGCCAGCCATCAACGCACCCAATGTCTCAGAGAAGAACCTCGCCGCCACGCGCTTGCTGACGGCGGGGGAAAGCAACGAGAAGGGGAAGACCGGGCTCCGGGCCGGCTCCGACATCCTGGGGTGTGAGGGAAGCACCTTCTTCCCCTTCTTTATGAGCAGCATCGTCGCGGGGCTGGTTCCCCCCTTTTCTGACTTCTTCTACGAGGTCCTCGACCACTACAGACTGAAGGCGCTACATCTTCATCCCAACTCTATCCTTCTCTTGTCGATCTTTGCCTACTACTGCGAGGCGCACCTTGGCGTGATGTTGTTCATGGCTCTGCTGCGCTAGTTCTTCTTCCTCCGCATCAATGATGGTTGTACCTCCGGGTGTGCGAATTTCACCACGGCCGGCAAGGCCAACTCCATCTCAAAGATGGGGAAGAAGGCCCATGGCTTCAGGAGCAAGTGGGCCATGATGTGTAACATCCCAAATTTTCAATTTGGAATGTTATACATTAGATCATCATTACATATCATATTTTATTTTTTTGCATTTTGGTTGATCCTAGAAATTCTACGCAACTCAATGACCCACGGAGAGAGTTGGGGATTTCGTTATTTTCATATTTGAGTTTTCTCAAATTTTGAGAATAGGATCATTTGATTTTAATTATTTTATCATCAATTATTTCTATTACAAAAATATGAGAGAGGGAATAAAATTACTTTCCCAAAATATAGAAATATTGAGGATTTAATAATAAAATCAAATAAGATTTTATTTCGGAGTTTTTCGGTGTTTTATTTGAATTTAGGAAAAATGTGTGTTTTTAAAAATTGCATTTAGGCCCCAAATAAATGTTCACCTTGTGAGGCTTGATTTTAGAAGCCCGTGAAAATTTATTTCAGAATTTTTGGAGTCCGTTTAGTATTTCTTTTTATTTTTCTTCTGCACGTAAAAAAAACGTGCACCGACCTAGGGCCGTGTCCGACTAGGACTCCCGGCACGTTAGGCTATATATAGCCGGGGGAGGCCCAGCCGAAACCCTAGCCAGCCCCAAGCCGCCGGACGCCGCCCGAGGTCCGTCGCCGCCTCGATTTCTGCACCGGTTTTTTGTTATTTTTTTATTTCGAAAAACGGTTTGGTTTTTCCGTCGGTTTTTTAGTTTTGGTTTTTTAATAGATCGGTTTTCCGGTTTATTTAAATAGCGAGTGTTCGTCCGTTCATTCGTTCTAGCGAACGTTCGTCGTTTTTTCTTTTTCTCGGATTAAATCCGCGATTTTTCTGATCGCGATTCCTGATCCGATTTTTGTTTTAGTGTAACTTTTCGCTCGTTTATCGGAATCATGCGATTCAAGCGCCTGGAGTTTCGTCTCGAAACCCTCTATCCGTTTAACCAACTTAAACAAGATTTTGCTACTGTAAAATTTGCCCTAAATCCAGATTTCTAGAACGAAGTTGTTTTCTTTCGCCGTTTGACTTTCGTTGTTTCGTTCGATTTGATTCATTTTGCCAACCGGAGTTCTTATTTGAGTTTTACCCATGCATTAGATGAGTACTTATTGTATGCTTGTTTGTTTGTCTACGATAGAATACCCGGAGTGCGCCGCTTGTTACTTCGAATCTCTAGGTTTCGCGGATCATCAACAAGGCAAGTAACACTTTGATCATACCTTTTCTACTACCTAGTTTTATTGCATTAGATCAATCCTCACACATTGCATGACTAGGATCTAATTAAATTGTGGGATGGGAAGTAGTTGAGGTAGTACCTATTACCTGTTTATTATCAAACCTTTGGGAGTTACTTCTGCGTTTGCTTATCTTGCCATGCTATGCTAGTAGACGTGGATTGGGTGAGTGATATCCATGACAGATGTGAGTTTTGTTAATTAATGGTTTATCTAAGGTGGCAACTTAAACACACATCTGGGTGGATTGAGGCACCTGGGTATTCCAGGACTTGCCTGTTTTCTTTCGGACCGCCACCCAGGCTCAAAGGGATCATGAGACTATTCATACTAGAAACTTTCGTGTGCAGCCACAAGCTATTATGGGCTCTAGCATAGTTGACTAAGTCGTGCGAACTCTTACAGTGGTAGACTAGCAGATGTAGGGGATGTAGGTGGTACGGTCTACCCGATCGTAAGGTGCTAGCGCTTCTAAAAGACTATGTCTCGGTCATCCATCTTCTCAAACACCTTGTAGTGCGAGAAACCAAACGGAGGCGATCGAGTATTGTGGGGAAAAGTGTGCAAACCTCTGCAGAGTGTAATAAACTAATCATGGTTAGCCGTGTCCCCGGTTATGGACATCTTGAGTATCTAGTACCTGGATTATCATGTGAATCTCAACATGTTACTCTAAATTAATTTTGTTGGGTTTTGTTTAATGATGATGCTTAATTGGGATTGAGGATGCTATCAACCATTCTCAATGTTTAACAAATACCATGATAGTAATTAAATTTATTCCTTTCAAGTAGGGAAAAATTGGCTTTACGCAAAACTTTAACCATAGAGCTTTCCACCAGCCAAATATGCATATAGTATAGCTCTTTCATTCCATTACCCTCTATGTGTTACATTGCCAGCATATTCCATGTGCTGACCCGTTTCGGGCTGCAACGCTAATGTTGCAGACTTTTCAAACGACGATTAAGGAGTTTTTAGGTCGTGGTTCTATACTCAGTGATGCCGTTGGAGTTGATGGACTCACTTATCTTCCAAGCCTTTCGCTCTTATCATTATTAGATGGCCTTAAGCCATATTAATTGTAATAAGTTCTCGTTTGAGACGCTTGATGTAATAAGTGTGTGATTGCTACTCTGTTATAAATCCTCCGAGTACTGTGTGGTGTCAGCATTACTGATCCAGGGATGACACCGGAGCACAGAGATCAGACTGTTTGAGGTCTGGTCGCTATAGAGATGGTATCAGAGCACACGCTGACTGTAGGACACGACCACTAAGCTAAAGACCTAGACCACTATTCACTCTCTTCTCTTATGACCTCTCATCTTTTCTAATCTTTAGGATGGCGGATGCAAGGAACAAGTTCACGCAACCAGATGAAGATACACCCTTTGGACGTCACTTGAAGGAAGTCACTAGATACCTGAACATAGGAATACCAAGCTTCACCGGAACCTACAACGCCACTTTACCTGAAGAAGAGCGCTGGATGATTCAAGTTCAAGTTCCAGGAAGGACGTTCATGCCAGTCACTGAGCCCATAGAGTTTTCTTTTGATAAACCAACTTGGAGTCTAGGAAAGAGCATGGTAGCTCACATCGCCATGGGACGTATTGGAGAAGTCTACCGCAATGATCTCAAGGATACTATCTACCAGATTTGTGGGCGCCGAGATGAGCACTGGGAGATGATCAGCACCAGGAAGGATAGATCAATTGCAGCTTTTATCCAGGAGTTAAACCAGCACATTCGACGATAGGAGAACCAGATGTGTGCCGACATGATAGATCTGAAGAAGGCTAAGACTAGAATCAAGGAACTGGAGGGAGAACTCAAGGCTACACGTGAAGATTATGAAGAAGAAATTGAAGTATTGGTGGAGAAAAATGACGACCTAATCAAGAAGATTGGAATATTTATGGGAGGCCCTACACCAGTAGAGGAAGACGAAGAACCCAAGGAGATTAGCCCGGAAGACTACATCATCATCGACGACACCGATTCGGATCCAGACGGAAGCGATGATGACTATGTTGATGAAGCTGGAGCAGATATCATGGAGTCTGCAACCGAAGAATATTTCTAGTAGACCACCTCATCAGTAGTAGCAGTCCACCATGTAAATATAGTAGTCCGAGCACTTTTGCGACAGTTAGATCGATTGTATGCCCTTGTTTGATTGAATGAAGTGAATTGTTTGTTTTGCCTCATGTGCATATGGGTAGTGTTTTCTCTTTAGACCCCCTCTATTCTTAGATCTCATCTTTTCTAAACCCTCAAATGCCTCCGAGACGTGACCCCGGATTTGCCTTTCCACCGGAGCTCACTCAGTTGGTCCAGCAGCAGAACACATTGATGCAGTTGCTAGTCCAGAATCAGAATTAGGGGAACAACAGCAACAACAACCCACCACCACCACCACCACATGTGGACCACTTAGCCCGTTTTCTTAGGCTGAATCCGCTGGTGTTTTCCAGTAGCACCGAGCCGATAGTAGCAGATGATTGGCTCCGCAAGACAGCTAGAGAGTTGACCACATCAGGATGCATAGATGCGGAGAAGGTGAAGTTTGCCGCACATCAACTTGAAGGACCAGCAGCATCATGGTGGGAGAATTTCACAGCCACTTTCCCTGTCGATACTGTCACATGGGACCAGTTTCAGCAGGCTTTTCGTACTGCGCATGTTTCAGCAGGAGCTATGGCCATGAAGAAGCGTGAGTTTCACAACTTGCGCCAAGGAGGACGGACAGTTGGCCAGTATGTGGAGGACTTTAGTAAGTTAGCATGTTATGCCCCAGATGACATCGCTACGGATGCATCTAAGCAGGAGAAGTTTCTGGAAGGACTGAATGATGAGTTGAGCATGCAGTTGATGGTAGCAACCTTCAACAACTACCAGGAGTTGGTAGATCGTGCTCTTATGATTGAAGGGAAGCAGTAGCAAATTGAGAATCGCGAGAGGAAGTATGGACAAGGAAAGTACACTTCAGGAGCTCAGCAAAAGCCACATTTTACCCCTAGACCGGGAGGACATTTTCAGCATACCCATGGAGGAGGTAGCTTGCACAATCACAATGGCACGAGGAATGGAAATGGAAATGGAGGAAGCAATGGCCAGAATCGCACCAACCCACCAACCCCAATCAAGAAGGACCTGAGCCAAGTCACTTGCTTTAAGTGTTCGAAGACCGGACATTATGCCAATGAAATGGCAATGGAAGCTCTGGGAAGAACCCGAACCCTTTTAATAGGGGACAGGTGAACCACGTTAGTGTGGAGGAGGTTGAAGCTCAGCCGGATGCAGTAATAGGTAAGTTTCTGGTTAAGTCATTTACTGCACTCGTTCTTTTGATACTGGTGCATCGCATTCATACATCTCCAGGGGATTTGTGGATAAGTATAACCTACCAACCCAAGCACTTAGGTCACCCATGTTAGTAACCTCGCCTGGAGCAGAGTATGTGGCTAGTCTATGGTGTGATCGGTTACCATTAAGGATTGGTAACTATGTTTTTCCCTCAGACCTAATAGTATTGGAATCTCAAGGATTGGATGTGATATTAGGCATGGATTGGTTGTCAAAGTATGAAGGAAATATTGAATGCGCTAGTAAGTCAATTTTGCTTACCACCCCAGAAGGGAGAAGGATGAAGTATGTATCCCGACATGTGCCGAAGAGGACTCAAGTAAATTGCTTAACAAGAGTTGTGCAGGAGGAAGTACCAGTGGTAAGGGATTTCCATGAAGTATTTCCAGAGGAGTTGCCAGGCATGCCACCAGATAGAGATATTGAGTTTTTGATTGAGCTATTGCCAGGCACCGGGCCAATATCAAAGAGACCATATAGGATGCCATCAAAGGATTTGGTAGAAATTAAGAAGCAGATTAAGGAGTTACTGGATAAGGGATATATTCGCCCAAGTTCTTCGCCTTGGGGATCGCCAGTACTTCTAGTGGAGAAGAAGGATGGATCGTTAAGGATGGTTATTGATTATCGAGGATTGAACGAAGTAACGATTAAGAACAAGTACCCACTACCAATGATCAATGATCTGTTTGATCGATTGCAAGGAGCTAAGGTATTTTCCAAGATCGATCTGCGATCAGGATACCACCAATTGAAGATTCGAGAACAGGATATTCCTAAGATAGCTTTTACCACTAGGTATGGGCTGTACGAGTATACCGTTATGTCATTTGGTCTGACTAACACACCTGCCTATTTTATGAACATGATGAACAAAGTATTTATGAAGTTTTTGGATAAGTTCGTCATAGTGTTCATTGATGATATCCTGGTTTATTTGAAGAATGAAGAGCAGCATAAGAAGCATTTGCGTTTGGTACTTGGAAAGCTCAAAGAACATCAATTATATGCCAAGTTCAGCAAATGTGAGTTTTGGTTGAAGGAAGTAGGATTCCTCGGACACGTTATATCTGGAGAAGGTATAGCAGTAGATCCTACCAAAGTAGATACCGTGACCAAGTGGGAAGCACCAACTACAGTGGGAGAGATCCGTGTTTTCTTGGACTCGCAAGATACTACCGGAGATTCATTGAGAATTTCTCAAAGATTGCAAAGCCTATGACGGAGTTATTAAAGAAAGATACCAAGTTCATATGGACAGAGGAATGCGAGGCTAGTTTCCAGGAGTTGAAGAAACGTTTGGTTACCTCACCAGTGTTGATTTTGCCAGACCAGACCAAAGATTATGAGGTGTATTGTGACACTTCACGTCGAGGACTTGGAGAAGTGCTTATGTAGGAAGGGAGAGTTGTTTCATATGCCTCAAGACAACTGAAGCCTCATGAGTTGAACTACGCCACGCATGATTTGGAGTTAGCAGCCGTAGTGCATGCTTTGAAAACATGGAGGCATTTCCTCATTGGAAACCATTGTGAGGTGTACACGGATCATAAGAGTTTGAAGTACATTTTCACACAAAAGGAGTTGAATCTCAGACAAAGGAGATGGTTGGAACTCATCAAGGATTATGATATGAGATTGCAATACCATCCCAGAAAGGCTAATGTAGTAGCTGACGCCTTAAGCCGTAAGAGCCATGTCAATACATTAATGATGGGAGAAATACCCAAGGAGTTAGCAGAAAATCTTTGTGAACTATGTTTGGAAATAGTTCCGAGAGGCTATGTAGCAGCATTGGAGATTCAGTCAACCTTGATGGATAGAATCAGAGAAGCTCAGAAGACTGACAAAGAGATTGCCGCTATAAAGGAGAAACTGAGCAAAGGAAAAGCTAAAGGATTTCATGAGGATGAGCACGACACCCTATGGTTTGAAGACCGTGTTTATGTGCCCAATGACCCAGAGATCAGGAAGTTGATTCTGCAAGAGGCACACGATTCACCATATTCGATTCACCCAGGAAATACCAAGATGTATTTGGATTTGAAGGATATTTTTTGGTGGACCGGAATGAAGAAGGATATTGCAGAGTATGTAGCAGTTTGTGATGTATGTCAGAGAGTAAAGGCAGAGCATCAGAAGCCAGCAGGATTGTTACAACCATTGCCGATACCCGAATGGAAGTGGGATAAGTTAGGCATGGATTTTATCACGGGATTACCCAGGACTCGTTTAGGCTACGACTCGATTTGGGTTGTAGTTGATCGATTGACGAAAGTAGCTCATTTTATCCCAGTAAAGACCACTTACACCAGTGCTAAGTTGGCAAAGATATACATGACCAGGATCGTATGTTTGCATGGAGTTCCAAGGAGTATCGTACCAGATAGAGGAACCCAGTTTACCTCAAAGTTCTGGAAGTAGTTGCACGAAACTTTGGGTACCAGGCTAGAATTCAGTACAGCTTTTCATCCACAGACAGATGGACAGACTGAGAGAGTCAATCAGATTTTGGAGGATATGCTGAGAGCTTGTGCGTTAGATTACGGATCTAGTTGGGACGACAATTTGCCATATGCAGAGTTCTCTTACAACAATAGTTACCAAACCAGTTTAAAGATGGCCCCTTTCGAAGCCTTGTACGGAAGGAGGTGCAGGACACCGTTGTCATGGGACGAAGTTGGAGTCTGAACAGAAGGTGAAGTTGATTCGTGATAGGCTTGAGGTAGCCCAGTCCAGACAAAAGAGTTATGCAGATTCTAAACGCAAGGAGACTGTTTACGAAGTCGGAGATAGAGCTTATCTTCGAGTATCTCCACTTCGGGGAACAAAGCGTTTTGGAGTTAAAGGGAAGTTAGCGCCACGATTTGTAGGACCATATCGAGTTTTGGAGCGTATGGGAGAAGTGGCCTACAAGTTGGAATTACCTGAAGGATTGTTAGGAGTTCATGATGTGTTCCATGTTTCCCAGTTGAAGAAGTGTCACGCGGAGATGGCTGACATACCGATGAGAGACACAATGCCTTTGGAAACTATTCAGTTGGATAACGACTTGACCTACGAGGAGAGACCCGTTAAGATTCTCGAGTTTGCCAATAGAGTCACTCGCAGCAAGGTTATCAAGTTTTGAAAAGTTCAGTGGAGCCACCACACAGAGGATGAAGCCACCTGGGAACGAGAGGAAGAATTGCTCAAGGACCACCCTCACCTATTTCCTAGCCAACCCGAATCTCGAGGGCGAGATTCATCTTAAGGGGGGTAGGTTTGTAACATCCCAAATTATCAATTTGGAATGTTATACATTAGATCATCATTGCATATCATATTTTATTTTTTTGCATTTTGGTTGATCCTAGAAATTCTACGCAACTCAATGACCCACGGAGAGAGTTGGGGATTTCGTTATTTTCATATTTGAGTTTTCTCAAATTTTGAGAATAGGATCATTTGATTTTAATTATTTTATCATCAATTATTTCTATTAAAAAAATATGAGAGAGGGAATAAAATGAATTTCCCAAAATAAAGAAATATTGAGGATTTAATAATAAAATCAAATAAGATTTTATTTCAGAGTTTTTCGGTGTTTTATTGGAATTTAGGAAAAATGTGCGTTTTTCAAAATTGCATTTAGGTCCCAAATAAATGTTCACCTTGTGAGGCTTGATTTTCGAAGCCCGTGAAAATTTATTTTGGAATTTTTGGAGTCCGTTTAGTATTTCTTTCTAATTTTCTTCTGCGCGTAAAAAAACGCGCACCGACCTAGGGCCGTGTCCGACTAGGACTCCCGGCCCGTTAGGCTATATATAGCCGGGGGAAGCCCAGCTGAAACCCTAGCCAGCCCCAAGTCGCCCCAGCCCTCGCCGCCGCCGCCGTCGTTGTTGCGCCGCCGGACGCCGCCGCCGCCGCACGCCGCCCGAGGTCCGCTGCCGCCTCGATTTCCGCACCGGTTTTTATTTTTTTTCTTCGAAAAATCGTTCGGTTTTTCCGTCGGTTTTTTTTAGTTTCGGTTTTTTTAATAGATCGGGTTTTCTGGTTTATTTAAATAGCAAGCGTTCGTCCGTTCGTTCGTTCTAGCGAACGTTCGTCGTTTTTTCTTTTTCTCGGATTAAATCCGTGATTTTTCTGATCGCGATTCCTGATCCGATTTTCATTTTAGTATAACTTTTTGCTCGTTTATCGGAATCAAGCGATTCAAGCGCCTGGAGTTTTGTCTCGAAACCCTCTATCCGTTTAACCAACTTAAACAAGATTTTGCTACTGTAAAATTTGCCCTAGATCCAGATTTCTAGAACGAAGTTGTTTTCTTTCGCCGTTTGACTTTCATTGTTTCGTTCGATTTGATTCTTTTTGCCAACCGGAGTTCTTAAGTTGAACCTTCTGGTTAGATCTCTTATTTGAGTTTTACCCGTGCATTAGATGAGTACTTATTGTATGCTTGTTTGTTTGCCTGCGATAGAATACCCAGAGTGCGCCGCTTGTTACTTCGAATCTCTAGGTTTCGCGGATCATCAGCAAGGCAAGTAACACTTTGATCATACCTTTTCTACTACCCAGTTTTATTGCATTAGATCAATCCTCACACATTGCATGATTAGGATCTAATTAAATTGTGGGATGGGAAGTAGTTGAGGTAGTACCTATTACCTGTTTATTATCAAACCTTTGGGAGTTACTTCTGCGTTTGCTTATCTTGCCATGCTATGGTAGTAGACGTGGATTGGGTCGTGGATTGGGTGAGTGATATCCATGACAGATGTGAGTTTTGTTAATTAATGGTTTATCTAAGGTGGCAACTTAAACACACATCTGGGTGGATTGAGGCACCTGGGTATTCCAGGACTTGCCTGTTTTCTTTCGGACCGCCACCCAGGCTCAAAGGGATCATGAGACTATTCATACTAGAAACTTCCGTGTGCAGCCACAAGCTATTATGGGCTCTAGCATAGGTGACTAAGTCGTGCGAACTCTTACAGTGGTAGACTAGCAGATGTAGGGGATGTAGGTGGTACGGTCTACCCAATCGTAAGGTGCTAGCGCTTCTGAAAGACTATGTCTCGGTCATCCGTCTTCTCAAACACCTTGTAGTGCGAGAAACCTAACGGAGGCGACCGAGTCTTGTGGGGAAAAGTGCGCAAACCTCTACAGAGTGTAATAAACTAATCATGGTTAGCCGTGTCCCCGGTTATGGACATCTTGAGCATCTAGTACCTGGATTATCATGTGAATCTCAACATGTTACTCTAAATTAATTTTGTTGGGTTTTGTTTAATGATGATGCTTAATTGGGATTGAGGATGCTATCAACCATTCTCAATGTTTAACAAATACCATGATAGTAATTAAATTTATTCCTTTGATGTAGGGGAAAATTGGCTTTACGCAAAACTGTAACCATAGAGCTTTCCACCAGCCAAATATGCATATAGTATAGCTCTTTCATTCCATTACCCTCTATGTGTTACATTGCCAGCATATTCCATGTGCTGGCCCATTTCGGGCTGCAACGTTAATGTTGCAGACTTTTCAGACGACAATTAAGGAGTTTTTAGGTCGTGGTTCTATACTCAGTGATGCCGTTGGAGTTGATGGACTCACTTATCTTCCAAGCCTTCCGCTGTTGTCATTATTAGATGGCCTTAAGCCATATTAATTGTAATAAGTTCTTGTTTGAGACACTCGATGTAATAAGTGTGTGATTGCTACTCTGTTATAAATCCTCCGAGTATTGTGTGGTGTCAGCATTACTGATCCAGGGATGACACCGGAGCACAGAGATCAGACTGTCTGAGGTCTAGTCGCTACATGATGGATGCCAAGTGCTCCCACCCATGCTTGACGCCGCCGACGGAGATGCCCCAGTCCAACAAGGGGCGGTCTCGCGCGAAGCTCACTGACGAGCGAGCGATGTTGGTGCTGGAGCATATGAACGCCAACCTGAAGCCGGGCAACGCGAATGTAGCAAAGGTGACAGGGGCCATGCTCCTGAGTGAATTCCTGATGCTGCGCATAGCCCCGCTTCAGGCGCGTACGTGCGCCTTGTGGGAGCTTGGGGACGAAGAGGACAAGGTTCGCCTGAGCCCGAAAGCCTTCTCCGATGATGAGCTGGCTGTGGCTCTCCGCACCTGGTCGGGGATGACCAGGAGTACCCACCGAATGTCTTGACTCCCTTGTTCCGCCGCAAGGACGGGGCGCTGGTCGTGGCCTCCAGCCGACCTTTGACGGGCGCAGACTGGTGCCGCCGGTACCCACCGAGGCCCCTGCGGCACCGATGCCGGTGGAGCTATCTTCTGGCGAGTCCCGTGGGGAGGATGAGGAGGAGGAGGAAGACTCGAAGGTGACCCCTGAAGGGATGGGGGAAACCTCCCCCTTAAGCAAAGTTGACCTCCTCTGCACCGTTCCTGACAACGACGAGGCTGACGCCCGCCTGGAGAAGGGAGATCCGCCCGTCATCCCGACGAGGGACCGATCGGTGTTGATCTCCCGGGATGCTGCTTCTGCTCTGACGCTGCCTGGAGCCACTTCCAGCCAACTGCCGCACCTGCTTCTACTTCCGGAGCTGGTGCGCCCGTGCCTCGGGTTGCGAAGCTCTCCGGCTTCAAGCTCCCGAAGCGGAGGGACTATGTCGTGGCGGATCAGTAAGTGTCCCCGTCTTGCCTTGTTCTTGCCGTTGATGCTTGTTTCCGACTCTTTTTCCTTGTTGTGTAACCAGGCTGACGCCTGCGACAAAGAGGAGAAGGGAGAGCGAGGTGGTGCTGCTTGAGTCTGGGCCGCCTCCTGCGACCGCGCCCCTCTCCATGAGCAAAGGTGGGGACGGTGCTCGTGCTTGTCCAGCCCTATCATCCTCGCGAGGCTGGGTGGAGCATCCTCGGGAGGAGTCAGCCCCTGAAGGGCTGCTGACTCAGGAGGTGCCAGCGTCCGGCTCGGGTGCTGAGGTCCAAGAGGCTCAGGAGCTTCCTGCCTCCCAGGCCATGGTGGCGACGATGCCTCTTCCTCCTTCTTCTGCCATGTTGCTGACCCCAGGTTCCTCCGCTTCTCCTAACGTCCTGGAGCGGGCCCTTTCTGAGATGGCCCGGCTGCGAGAACATATCCAGAGCACCGAACCCCTCCTGGTGGTTGGTCGCCTGTAGCAGGTCTCTGGTTGGCTCAGTTCTGACGTGTCCGTTCGGGCGGTGTTGAACCAGGTCGCGACGACCTCTGAGGGGGAGAAGCGAGCCGCAGCTCAGGCAGCAGCTGCTCGCGAGGCGGCGCTGAAGGACACCGAGGCCGCCCAAGGTCGTTGCCAAGTGCTGGAGGCCGAGCTGAAGATCCTGCGTGATGAGCGTGCTGAAGTTGCTCGTGGCCGTAAGGCGGAGGAAGAGAGGATGAAGGCCCGGGAGGACGCTGTCAAGGGTCGCGACGCCGAGCTGGAGCAGCTGGCGTAGGCACAGGCCGCTGAGCGCGGCCGGCTAGAGGAGCTGGAGCAAAATGTGCAGGCTGAAAAGGTCGAACTCGATGCCAAGGTGAAGGTTCTGGTCGAGGACCGTGCGGCCTTTGCGCTTCTGGAGAAGAGGCCTCGCGAAGCCCTGAAGTCGCTCTATGAGAAGGGCTTGGAGAAGTCATTGGCCACCAATGAGGATGGCCTCGCCCAGTTGCTTCCCTACTTGGCTGAGGCGCTTGAGGAAGTCGTGCACTGCATCGACCCATGGTAGAGGCAGAGGCTCACGTCCTTTCTTTAGTCACGCTGACGCGCGTCTTCGTCCACCTCCATCTTCGCAATCCCGCTGCCCGCCTTGATGAGCTGCTGGAGCCCGTGGCTGATGGACACTACGTAGCCGCCGCCACAACTGTGAAAGGTCAGGTGGAAGCCCCGCTGGAGAAGTTCGACACCTTTGCCCCCGTGCCTTCGACCGGTGGTGCAGGTGAAGGCGACGCCACCCAGGAGGGGGCACCTCTTGCAGGTGCCGGTGGTATCGAGGGATGACTGGATTGCGGCTCCTTTCCTGTTGAAATTCCTACAACATGTAGTGTGCCTCGTGGAGGCATTTAAACTTGTGTCTGATATTCAGAGAACAATATGTCTTGTCATATTTGCTTTGAGATTTTTCTATTTCCTTCCCATTTGCTTTACGTTCTATGTCGGAAGAGCCCGACCCCGCGCATACCTCAGCTGTCGTTGGGCCGACCGGATTACCAGGACGGTCCTATGAGTGAGGGGCTACGTGATCAGTTAGGCTCCTGAGTCGCGATGCTTAGGAGTCCCCCTTGACGTTCAAGCAACCTTCATACCTTGGTTCCGCTTGGGAGGGCGCACGACGGCCAGGTCCGAGGGACCTGGCGGGGTGGCATACGCTTGGGCGTGACCCGAGCGCAGCCCTTGTGCCCAGCCCCCTCGCGCGGCTCTCCCGAGGGGAGGCGTTGCGTTGAGGCCAGACACCGAGCCTAGAGGCTCCCTGAGGTTGATACGGCCGTGAGGCCACCCTCAGTTGTTTATCACCAAGACAGACCATGGCGCTTCCACACTTGCATGGGCATAGCCGCTCCTCGGCAGTGTCGACTACTAGCGCGGAGCATGGTGCTTCCACTAGTACGTGGGTGGGAAGTCCCTACTACGGAGAGCCCTCGGGGTGTGTACAGCCCCACCCTGACACATGGCTTGCACAACAGGGCTAGACGAGGTGTGTCTGGGCACTTGTGAGCTAGCGCGGGACTCGCGAGGCCCTACCTCAAGGCGGGTTGCGCCTGGTCTTGATTCTTGTTCGCTGTGTTGGTCCTGCGAGGTGGTCAGACAACCTGCGCTGAACGAATCTCCTGAGGTTACCGCGTGAGAAAGCCAAGCACCAATGGCCCCAGGAGGTGACGTGAACGGGGCCGGCCCACCAGACAGAGCTCAGCTGTTGGATTTATCGACGCTGCAGGGACGAACCAGAGCACAGACATTGTGCCTAACCCTCTCACGCGAAGGGTCCTAAAGAAAGACGACCGGCATGCGGCTCCCACAGTGGGCGACAATCAAGCAGGTGGTAATCATAGATAGATTAAGCATGGAAGGTAAACTAGCTCATCTAAATGCATGAACAATACACGCCACTGGATCCGGCCCGAGCGGCTTGGGGATGATGCAGCCCGAGCGGCTTGGGGATGATGCAGCCCGAGGGGAGCCCCCAGCAAGGTAAGCTAAAGACATAAAAAAGAAGGGATATATGCCACAGGGACGGACCCACGCGGCCTGGGAATAATGCAGCCCCCTGGGCGCTCCTAGGTAAATAAACTTGGAAAATGTCACCTGGTTCCGTTGATGAAGGGGTGTTGGGGCAGCTAAAGGTATGTGGCGAAGGGGTTGTTCCTCACGACCCATCGGGGCCCTGAGCCTCGGGAGGCTCTGGGGGTCCAGCCGGTTCCTTGAGGACCGTCGCCATCTCCGCCAGGACTGCGTGATGCCTAGCCTCGTGACCCGCCATGACGCTCCACAGGTTGCGCTGGAAGGTAGCAGCCATACTCGGCAGGCCGAACAGCATGCAAACATAGCTGTGAGGTGGACCTTCGCAACGCCCAACATGCGAAGGCCAGAAGCGCTCCTAAGATGCGGCTCAGTTGAGCCCTGGTATGTCGATGCAGACGCACAGCTCACCTCCCTCGCCTGGGTGGGGAGCAACGCCAGGTGGGCGGCGGTCACCGCGTATTGCTCTTGCTTCCTGAAGCTCCTAAGACACCTTGGTGATGAACTCCTGAGCGCCGGCGTTCCTTGCCCGGTGCCCTCCTGAGGGAGATGTGCCGCGAAACACGCCTCCAAGTGGTGCTCGAGCGCCTCCCTCATGACGTTGGCAAGGTCTGTGGCCCTCCAGAAGAGAACCCTCGAGCCCTGCCCGAGGAGGCGCCGGGCGCGCCTTCCTATGCGACAGAGGGAGGCGCCCCAGACGTGGGCGCTGATCCTGACGGGGTACCACTGGCGGCGCTGCCCTCCTGAGGTCTGGCACATAGTAGCTTCTTCTTCTTCTTGGAGATGACCCAGGAGGGTACCGAGCTGCATTGTTGCGGGGGTCTTCGATTGACGCTGCTTGGAAGGCACGCTCGAGGGAGCACACCACATCTCTTTCCTAGTAGGGGACTGTGATGATCCCGCCGCTTCCTGGCATTTTGAGGGCGTTGTAGCCGTGGTGCATCACTGCCATGAACTTGGCTAGGGCCGGATACCCGAGGATGGCATTGTACGGCAGACGAATGTGGGCGACGTCAAAGTCGATGAGCTCGGTGCGGTAGTTGTTGCATTCTCCAAAGGTGACTGGGAGGCGGACCTGACCTATCGGCGTGGTGGAGCCGTCGGTCACTCCTGACAAAGGCTTGGTAGGCTGAAGCTGATTGTATGGCACTTGAAGGTTGTCGAACGTCCCGACGGACAGGACGTCGAGCCCTGCGCCGCCGTCGATGAGGGTCTTGGTGACTTGCACGTTGCTGATGACGGGTGAACAAAGCATTGGGAGAGCGCCAGCGGTGGCCGCGCACTTGATCTCATCTGCTGAGCTGAAGGTAATAGGGTACTTGGCCCACCTGAGCGGGCGTGTAGCCTCAAGCTTGGGAAGGACTGCGTTCACCTTGCGAGCAAACTGCTTGAAGATACACTGTGAGGCTGGGGCTTGAGCTCCGCCCAAGATGCAGGCGATAGCACGCGGCTCTTGGAAGCCCCCAGCCCCCTCGTCTTGGTGGTGGTCGTCGTCATTCCTTCTTGGTGGCGGCAGTGGAGGAAGCCCAACATTGCCCTGAGGACGGTCCTCGCGAGGTTGATCCCTCCAAGCACCCTCGCGAGGCTAATCATGTCAGCGGTCCTCACGAGGCCGGTCGCACCACTCCTGGCATGGGTCCCGGTCGTCCCAGCATCCTCTGCCGCGTCCTCCTCCTCGGTCGTAGCCTCGGTCGTTGCGCTCAGGGCATCGACCGAAGCGTCCGTCGCGCATGGCTCTGAGCTCTGGGCAATCGTTGGTGTTGTGGCTGTGTACGTTGTAGAAGGCGCAGAACGGTCGGCTGCCCTTGGATGACTCAGGCTGGTCCCTGCCGCGCTTCGTGACCGGCTCTGCCGCAAGCACGTCGACTCCCTTGCGCTTCACATCCTTGGCCTTGGATTTCTTCTCCTCTGGGTCGATAGCTGGGAGCTCGAGGAGGGAAAGGCGTCCTTCCTTAGCCCTTGCGCACTCGGTTGCCAGGTTGAACAGCTCCAGGGATGTGCACAGCTCCTCATGGATGGTGAGCTCCTCCTTCATCTTGATGTCGCGAACGCCATTGGAGAACGCAGAAATGATGGCCTCGTCCGTCACCTTGGGGATCTTGAGACGAACGTTATTGAAGCGCTGGATGTACTTCTGGAGGGTCTCCCCTGATTGTTGCTTGACGCGGCGCAGGTCACCCACGACCGGGGGGCGCTCACGAGTGCCCTGGAAGTTGGCGACAAAACGGTCACGCATCTCGTCCCAGGAATAGATGGAGCCAGGAGGCAGGTTCAAGAGCCAGGAGCGGGCGCCATCCTTGAGAGCCATGGGGAACCAGTTCACCATGACTTTGTCGTTGCTGCTGGCCGCCTCGATGCTCAGCTAGTACAAGTTATCCTGACAAAAGCAGTCTTCACCTGCCAAAGGCCAATTTGGGGAACTAGTTCGCCATGACTTTCTCGTTGCCGCTGGCCACCTTGCATATTGAGCGGGAAGGGAGCCAACAACGGCCAATTTGAAAGGGGACAAATAGTACAAGTTATCCTGACAGAAGCAGTCTTTGCCTGCCAAAGGTTCTGGTGGTGACGCCGTCTTGGGCTTCACGGTGACCTCCATCCTGCCGTCCTGCTGGTCTTGGTCTCGTTGCACCGATATGGAAACCTTTGCTTGACGCCTCGGTACTCTTCGTCTGCGCTTTCTTCCTTAGTACCAAAGAGGAAACAAGGACACTGTGAGCGCTGGCGCCCGCCTGGCACCCGCCTGGTCTTGATCGTCATGCTCACGTCATTGGAACCTCGTGTGGTTTCCCTGGCCTTGATCTCTCCGCCCCTCGCGAGACAGCCTGGTGAGGCCGCTCCTGAGGAGGTCTTGTGTCGTCTGCCTCGCGAGGGTCTTGAATGCTTGTTGGTGAAGATGGGTCGTACGGGCCCGCTGGCAAAGCCATGCCGTGGGCCCTAGGTAGCCAAGTCTAGGGACCCCCGTTCCCAAAACACCGACAAGCCTAACCCGTGTAGGTATTGAAAGTGCAACTCACTCCAATGGATTGCTCCGAATGATCTACATCAACATTGAGCATCTACATCTTCAACACCTACATGAAGTCATCATCGACAAAACCCAAGGTTAGTTCATCCCTCTTAGGGGGGATATCACATCTAGGGGGAGCTTTACTCTAATCAATTGAGCTAAAGCAACTCTAAAGGTGTGAGCACAACAATGCTTTACGTAAAAGTGGTAACCCCCACTTGTGCTTAAACGATGAGTATGACCTACGATCAAATGTTCTCATTTGACTCCTCAGTCAATATACTCATATATAGATGACCTAGTCATCACCAATTGCTTGATAGATGCTAGAGTGTTTGTGCATGCTTTGTCACATATTTCATTTGCCATTTTATTGTGTGAGCATGTTGGTTGAATATTTTACTCATTCGAGGACATCCATTTGTTGCTTTGATTGTTTGGTGTTTTCTCTTTTGCCAAGTGGATGGACAAGAATGCATAATAACCTCCTCTAGCTATCTATGCTTTTCTTGTCTGAAACTCTATTCATGCTACATCACAAAGTTTGATCAAGTCAGATTCGAACCACTTTGTGTGAGGAGCACTCGGAGCCCCAATTCGTCATAGACTTAAACTTCCAAAACCTCTTTGTGCATTTCGGTATGACCGAGTCATCCACTTCGGTCACACCGAGTTCACTAAGTTGATCTAGGTTTTCCATCTTGGTGCAACCGATTTGAACTTTTTGGTCACACCGAGTTGCAGTAACCGCTTGCCATTCTGCATCTCGGTGCCACCGAGTTGTTCCACTCGGTCACACCAACAGGGTCAGAATATATAAGCCCATGGGAGAGATTTTGGAAATTTCTTCAAACTCCTCAGCCCACGCGGGTGTCCTGCTCTACCTCCTCGGGTCTCCGGATCGTCTCCTCGCCACCAGCGACCTCCCACCGCTGGTTTTCGTCACCGTCAACGGAATTCTGCCCCATCGTTGTCGCCGTAGCAAACTCCTGCCAAACTAGGGTATGGGTTCGACTCTTTGTGCTATTTTCCTTACTCTAATTCATAGCACATTGCTTTGCCATGATCTTTACCACGTATGAAAACAATCTATCCACAGAAAACATCTTTTAGGTTAGGTTTGATTCGAAAATTTAGGGTTACGTTTCCGCCGAACTCATCTCGGACCGACCGAGTTGTAGAAATCGGTCTCACCGATTTGGCTTAGGCCACTGCACATGCGTTTTCGGTCTGATTGAAAATTGCAAATCGATGTGACCGAGTTCGATTCTATGTGAAACCCTAGCAATCTCAGTGCCACCGAACCGTGACTCGGTCTGACCTAGTTCACTAGTTTAGGTTCCAAAAATTGCTTCGGTATCAGAGAGTTTAACAAATCGGTAGCTCCGAAATGCTTTATGTGGAGAACTAAAACTAAGTTTTTGACTCATCTGTTTTGCAAAACTCTGCACTTTGTGATGCTCATCCATTCTACCTCATCTATATCTATTCACAGGGTTTGCTATCAGTTTGCTTGCCAGAATGTCAGACCAGAATGATAGTGATAATAGGTCAGAAGAGCAAGTGCAATTGAGTAAGGGCACTAGCTAGTCCCTCAAGTACCTTAGATGATGGCAGCAGGAGCACTCCCAATAACTTGCCCAAAGCAGCCACCAGGTCAAGGAAGAAGAAAACCTTAGATTTTGAAGATGAGGACTATGTGGCTACTAAGGAGGAAGTCAGCTCCAAGAAGAAGGTGCTGAAGAAAGAGTATGACATAGCTGCAACAACCAAGCCAGGGTTACATAAGAAGGCACCAGCAAAAAGGATTCCTATATCTAAGGCCAGAGCCTCAACTCAAGAAACTATGGAGTTAACTCTTGAACCCAAAGAGGCTGGAGATGGCAAGAAGAGGAAGGAGAGGGTCAAGAAGACCACATCAAGAGTCCTTGGGAGATCCTCCATGTTTAAAGATCCAACAGAAGAAGAGGAAGAGGAAGAAGATGCTACACCAGCTCCCAAGTCTCAGAATCTTATGGGAGATGCTATCATGTTAGGGGCTGCCACATCAAAGCCCAAAACTGCTCCCAAAGCAACATCTCAAGCTGAAAAGCCTTCTAAGCCCAAGAGAAGCACCAGATACATTCCTGCAGAAGAAAGAACATGGCCCAATGCCTGAAGTTGAAGAATAGGATGATGAAGCCCTTGTGCTAAGAAAACTGAAACCCAAGATTCCAGACCACAATGATGCTCATCCTGTGGCTGAGGACATGCATATCAAGAAGGATTCAGGACTGAGATTGTGGAGACAGTCTAATCCCTATGTTGTGAGGAGGAGAACCGCTGTTGACTATAGGTTACACACAAAAGAATAACAAGACTTCTATGAGACTATTCTGCTTGACAAGAAGCCAATTGTTTGTGACATGAGATGGGTTGATTGGGAATACATCAAAGAAAATGTAGATCACTTCCCAGGTGTACAAGACAGCTTCAAAGCTTGTAGAGTTGATGAGTTTGTGGGTCAGAAGATCACCAAATGGAATGATGAGCTAATCATGCAATTTTACTCCACTACTCATTTCTATCCAGATGGAAGGATAGTATGGATGTCTGAAGGTATGAGGTACTAATCAACTGTTGAAGAGTGAGCCAAGCTGATTAATGCCCCAGAAGAGCATGAGGATGACTTGGATGTGTATGCCAAGAATAAGAAAGACCACAACTCTATGGAAAACATGTACAAAGAGATCTCTGATAAAGCTTTGGAGACCCACAAGCTTGGATCTGTACACTATTTGTTGTCTGGTCCGCCTACTATCAACACCATCTTAAGGCATACTTTGCTACCCAAGTCTAGAGATCACAAGATGATTAGAGGACATTCCATCAACTTGCTGCAAATATTTGATGTGCCTCAAAAATTCAAGGTCATGAGTCTGATTGTAGAGACAATCAAGAGGACAGCTGCTGACCAGAAGAGATCATGTGGGTATGCTCCACATATTCAGGTGCTCATCAACTCCAAGATAGGCATAGACACTTACTTGTTGGACAAGGAACATCTAGCTCTGTACCCTAAATTTGAAGACAACACAGTTGTGATGAATGAGGATGAACCTTCATTAGCACAAGCACAAGAGAAGAGAAGAGAACTAAAGCAAAGGCAGAGAAAGCTGCAAGGATGCCAAGTGTAGAGGAAGCATCTCAAGTGTTCCTAGAGAGCAAGCAAGATCAACTAGCATATCTGATCCAATCTACTTTGAGGATTGAGAAGGGCTTGGCCACCCTGACTCAGAATCAGGGGAGCTTGGAAAGGATTGTTGAGACAAAATTCTATGATCTTGACCTCAAGGTAACTGAGATACACGCTGCAGTTGAGCAGCTCCAGGAGGAAGCTAAGGAGAGGAGAGGGAAGGCAACTACGTATGCTTTCCAGCGAGTGCTACGAGGTCAGAGGTCTGCTGCAGTGCCAGTACCAGATTCTAGAGCTACATCGTCAACACCAGCAAATACAACTTTCGTGCCACCTCCAGCACCCACTCCACCAGCTCCAACTACATCAACAGATACCTTCGTCCTTGGAGTTATCTCTACACCACCTCCCGAAGACCAAGCCTGAGAGACGCATAGCACTATGCATTTTCAATCTTTTTGGTAACTTGTTGCCAAAGGGGGAGAAACGTATAGATCATAGGCTTTGAGAGAGAGAGTGTTTTGCTTCTTTGTTTCTATTGCTTTTGGTTGAACTTTATTGTGTGATTGGTTGATACTTTATGTTTGTGTGAGATACTTGTTTGATCATGTGTTTGATCATATGCTACTTTAATGCTTGCTTGGATGATATTATATCTTATAACCCATATATGATCGTTCACTTTGCTTGGTGATGAGTGCATGCTTTTAATTTCCATCATTTTGAGCGCTCCACCAAGATGTATGTGACATGGAATAGTAATCCATGATCCTAATCGATTGTGTATTTGCATTCAAAAGAAAATTCTAAATAATGTGCACAAGTTTAGGGGGAGCTCTTGCTTATCACATACTTTTCAAAGTGACGATGTACTTCAATCTTATGATCATTTGTCGAAGCTTTGATCTATATGTTGTCATCAATTACCAAAAATGGGGAGATTGAAAGTGCAACTATCCCTGGGTGGTTTTGGTAATTCCTAACAACATATAACTCACTGAGCTAATGATATCTCAAGATAAATATTTCAGGAAAGCTCAATGATTGGCATGGCATGGATTAGAAATGTGGACCCCTCAAAATACTAAGGACAAAAGATTGGCTCAAGCTCAAAAGCTCATAACTCTACATTTTACTTTTAGTGATCCAAGATTAGATTGAGTCCGTAGGAAAAACCAATACTATTAAAAGGGGATGAGGTGTTTCTTAATGGGTTGCTTGCTCAAAATGCTTAGTGGTATGCTCCAAAAACCCTCAACTACTTTCTCATATCCACATATGTCCCAAACCAAAAGTCAAACTCGGCCCCACCAAAATTTTATATCCGACGCCACCGAGTTCATTTGACATAGCCACTGCCACAAACCCTAGTCACTTCGGTCTTACCGATAGGGATCTCGGTCTCACTAATATGGGATTGCAAATTCTCTGTTTCCCTTCGTACGTTTTGGTCCAACCGAGATGAGCGAATCGGTCCCACCGAGTTTGCGCGACCAACTCTCTGGTTAGCTTATTACCAAAATCGGTCCCACCGAGTTTGTGTAATCGGTCTCACCGAGATTACATTATGCCCTAACCCTAATGAAATCGGTCCCACCGAGTTGACATGTCGGTCCCACCAAAAATCCTAACGTTCACATTTTTAACTAAATCGATATGACCGGGTTTCGTTATTCGGTCCCACCGAGTTTGGTGATTTGTGTGTAATGGTTAGATTTTGTGTGGAGGCTATAAATACCCCTCCACCCACTCTTCATTCGTGGGGAGAGCCATCAGAACATGCCTACACTTCCAACATTCATTTGTTGGGAGAGAACCACGTACTCATGTGTTGAGACCAAGATATTCCATTCCAACCATATGAATCTTGATCTCTAGCCTTCTCCAAGTTGCTTTCCACTCAAATCATCTTTCCACCAAATCCAAATCATTGGGAGAGAGTTGAGTGTTGGGCAGACTATCATTTGAAGCACAAGAGCAAGGAGTTCATCATCAACACATTATCTATTACCTTTTGGAGAGTGGTGTCTCCTAGATTGGTTAGGTGTCACTTGGGAGCCTCCGACAAGATTGTGGAGTTGAACCAAGGAGTTTGTATGGGCAAGGAGATCGCCTACTTCTCGAAGATCTACCCTAGTGAGGCAAGTACTTCATGGGCGATGGCCATGGTGGGATACACAAGGTTGCTTCTTCATGGACCCTTAGTGGGTGGAGCCCTCCGTGGACTCGCGCAATCGTTACCCTTCGTGGGTTGAAGTCTCCACCAATGTGGATCTATGATAGCACCACCTATAGGAACCACTCCACAATCTCCGTGTCTACATTGCGTTTGCTCCCTCCAAACTCCTCCCTTTAACTTCATGTGCAATATTTTACATTCCGCTGCTATACTCTCAGACTTGCATGTGTAGGTTGATTGCTTGACTAGTGCTAAATTGCTAAAATCTGCCAAGACTTAAAATTGGGAAAAGGCTAGATTTTTATTTGGTCAAGTAGTCTAATCACCCCCCTCTAGACATACTTTCGATCCTACACACCTACACCTGCTATTCATTCTGATATGTCGCATGTTATTGATGATGCCACTTATGCTATGCATGATGCTTATGATGAAATTAGTTCTATGCTTGATAATACTGTGCCATTAGGTGAGTTTCTTGATGAACAACTTGCTAGGGTTAGAGAGAATGAAATTATTGAAACTGGTAATATTGATGAAAGTGATCATGAAGATTCCCCCCTAGATATGAATTGCCTGATGTACCTGAGGGTTATGTTATGGATGAAAAAACTGCTAGAGACTTTTTTGCTTGCAATGATAGATATGATCTTAATAAATTGTTTGCTAAGCTGAAAGAAAAATCCTTGAATGCTAGAATAAAATATGACCCTGCTTTTGCTACTTCACCTATCTGTATCTCTGATTAGGATTATGGGTTCTTTGTCGATCCTGAGTTAATTACTTTGGTTGAATCTGATCCTTTTTATGGCTATGAATCTGAAACTATTGTGGCACATCTTACTAAACTGAATGATATAGCCACCCTATTCACTAATGAGGAAAAAATCCGCTACTACTATATCCTTAAGTTATTTCCGTTCTCATTAAAGGGTGATGCTAAAACATGGTTTAATTCTCTTGATCCTGGTTGTGTGCGTAGTCCCCAGGACATGATTTATTATTTCTCTGCTAAATATTTCCCCGCTCATAAGAAACAAGTTGCCTTAAGGGAACTATATAATTTTGTGCAAATTGAAGAAGAGAGTCTCCCACAAGCTTGGGGGAGGCTTCTCTAATTACTTAATGCTTTCCCTGATCATCCTCTCAAGAAAAATAAAATACTTGATATCTTTTATAATGGACTAACCAATGCTTCCAGAGACCACCTGGATAGTTGTGCTGGTTGTGTTTTTAGGGAAAGAACTGTTGCTCAAGCTGAATTGCTATTGAATAATATGTTGAGTAGTGATAATGTTTGGACACTTCCTGAACCAACTCCTAAGTCAACTCCGAAGAAAAGGGGTATTCTATTTCTCAGTCCTGAAGATATGCAAGAGGCAAAGAAATGTATGAAATAAAAGTGTATTAAAGCTGAAGATGTTAAGAATTTACCACCTATTAAAGAAATACATGGTCTTGATAACCCTACATAGGTAGTAAAGGTAAATTCTCTCTAGATTTGATGAAGGTGATATTCCTCGTAATAAGTCTGCTAGCCAATGCTTAGATTAGTTTGATAATTTTATTGTTAAACAATAAAACTTCAATGCTTATGTTGGTAGACAATTGAAATGAAATGCTTATATGATTGAACACTCGAGTGATTATATGTCTAGAGTTAAAGGTGAGCTTAAACTTATTAGTAAACATGCTTCTATGGTTACTACTCAAGTAGAACAGGTGCTTAAAGCTCAGAATGATTTGCTCAATGAATTAAACAATAAGAAAAAGTGATAATACTGTTAGCGTTGTGACTAGAGGGGGTAGAATGACTCAGGAACCTTTGTATCCTGAGGGCCACCCTAAGAGAATTGAGCAAGTTTCTCAGAGAACTAATGTTGATGCACCTAGTTCTTATAAGAAGAAGAAAAAGAAAAATGATAGGACTTTGCATGCTTCTAGTGAACCTGTTGTTGACACACCTGAGAATCCCAATGATATTTCTATTTTTGATGCTGAAACACAATCTGGTAATGAACATGAACTTAGTGATAATGTTAATGAGGATGTTCATGTCGATGCGCAACCTAGCAATAACAATGATGTAGAGATTGAACTTGCTGTTGATCTTGATAACCCACAATCAAAGAATCAACATTATGATAAGAGAGACTTCGTTGCTAGGAAGCACGGTAAAGAAAGTGAACCATGGGATGATGAGGATTTTGAGCGCTTTGCTGAAATAATTAGACCTATCTTTTTGCGTATGCGTTTGACTCATGCTTAAAATGAATCCTTATGCTAAGTATAGGAAAGATATTGTTACAAATAAAAGAAAGATACCGGAAGCTGAAGTTTCCACCATGCTTGCTAATTATACTTTTAAGGGTGGAATACCAAAGAAATTAGGAGATCCAGGAGTACCAACTATACCTCCTCGTAGCCGCCTTCTGGTGTCTAGCCGCCTTCTAGTAGCCGGCCCACTAGACCAACTGGCCCGAGGAGCCATCCATTC
Source organism: Triticum aestivum (assembly GCF_018294505.1). Taxonomy (NCBI): domain Eukaryota; kingdom Viridiplantae; phylum Streptophyta; class Magnoliopsida; order Poales; family Poaceae; genus Triticum; species Triticum aestivum. Next base: position 536,507,704 of record NC_057797.1, read on the forward strand.
GTTCAGGAGGTGTGCGGGTGCAGCTAGCCCCGATGTCTTGAAATACCATAGGGAGCCGATCAGGCTACCCGTGGTCATTTACTCCGACAGTAGTCCCCGAAGCTAGTGAGGCGCCGCGGCTGAAAATCGAGCTGCCTTAGCAGCTTCCTACTCCAAGTGATCTGGTAATCTTGCGTCGTCCATCTTCTGGTAATGCCGACTGCTAGGAGCCGACCAGGGAGCAGTCGGCCGCTTGGTGAATTCGAATCGTCATGATGGGGGTCGGGTGGTTCGCTAGCCGAGTGGCTGGCTTGCTGCCCGTTGCATGCAAGCCACATGGTGCCGGCTGACCAGGCCAGCCTGCCAGCCCACGCGCGTGATGGGACACCACCACAGGCCTAGGCCCGCCACTACAGGGCCTCGGCGCGCGCGCGGATCCGCTGTGACTGAGGTAGGCGGTCGCGCTTCCCGCGCGTGTTGAATACACACTGTTATGGCGCGATAAATGCGGGATCATGGGGGAGTGGACGCGGTTAATCTCGCACCCCCACGTCGCGTCCCCTCAGCTTCGCCGCCGTGGGGCTATAAGTAGGGGGAGGAGGGGGCGGCAGAGCGCATGCACACCCTCCTCTCGCTTTTCCTTCTTCTTCCTCTGCCTCCCTTGCTACTGCGCTGCAGACGTGCTGCCGCTTGTTGCCGGAGCCCTCCCGCATCCGCCGCCGCAAGGCTTCTCCCCCCTAATGCGGCTCCGCCCCCGTTCATCACCGTGCCGCGCCACCATCGAGCTCTCTCGTCCATGGCACGCGGCAGCGGGCGTTCCGGGGACTGGGACTGCTCCAATGTCCATGACGACCACCTCAACTTCCTAGATCGCATCGCCCAAGCGTCGGGACCCAAGCGTTGATAGGATGGATCCGGCAGACATCTCGTATTTAAACGAACTGCTAGATCGCATCGCCGCCCTGGGGGTCGCAACAGATTACAATCTGATTGGGCTTAAACCCGATCAGAGGGAAATTAGGTCTCCACCTATCACCCACCTGGTGACTGTCGTGGAAGAACAAGTTCAGGATACCGCTCCTCCTATGCTGAAAACAAACTATGTTTGGATCTCCGAGCCCTACGAGCCGAACACCCATCTTCGAGAAGAGATCATCTGTCCTCCAAACATAGAATCAGGCGCCGAGTCTAAAATCCCCCAGGACACTCCGGATCCTGGGCCAATGGCCTCAGAAATTTTTCAAAATCCGGATTCCGCAGTGGGTTAGGGTTCGGATTTAAGCCCACCCACCCACCACAATCAATACTCTCCAGACATTTCCGGTCCCCCGGACATATGCAATCTAATGTATATATGACAACAACATTAGGAAATAGTCCATCACTTTTGGGCTAGATTCCTACTTGTTAAACACAAGATAAAAGATTGCTGCGATGACGATGTAGTATCAGTCTTTTGCCACAACTGTACGGACGAGAGGATTCTCAATGCCCTCAATCGGCACCACATACTGCACTTTGCAGATTTGGCACAAATAGTACAAAAGTATTGTGCAATGGAAAGCGCCTGGAAAGCCCAGACAGTTCGGTGGGAACCACCAGCCATTAAGCCACCCACCGGCCGGACAAAACGGATGCACCCTTACGGGGCACTTGATCATTACTTCACACAAAGAAAAATCAAGCCCTTATCGGGACACAGAACCGTCCTTGATGAATGGCTCGACAAGCCCTGTCAGATACGCGCGATGCCAAATTCCGAACCAACTCATAGCCTCCGGGCATGTTGGATACTCCGGCAGGTGGCTAAAAGCGGGGAGGCTATTCTCACCAACACTACTTCGGCAAGTCAATCCCTCGAGGATAACGACCTCAATGTGTTTATGGTCTTCGAGACCTTTTCTTCAAACAACCGGCGTAAAAGGACGCTCCACCACCTCGCCGAAGTAAATCACGTAGCCACAATAAATCCTTGGAACGACATGGCGATAACCTTCAACGCTAGTGACGAGCCAAGGGCCCGATCAGTCCGAGCACCAGCCGCTTTGGTTCTAAACCCAATTATAGACGACTTTTCGCCTCACTAAAGTGCTCATGGACAGCAGCAGTAGACCGAACCTCATCTATGAAGACACACTCAATAAAATGCAAATGGACAGGAGCCGCATTGAGTAGAGTAATACAATCTTTCGAGGAATTATCCCCAGTCGGGAAGCAAGATGCTCGGGGAAAATTAAACTCGATGTGGTATTCGGCACACCAAAGAACTATGGGTCCGAAGAGACAATCTTCTAGGTGGCCCCTTTCAACAGTGGATATCATGCCTTGTTAGGGTGAGACGCATTCACACGCTTTCAAGCCATACCTCATTACGGGTACATGAAGCTCGAAATGCCCCGGCCCAATGGTGTTATTACCATCACTAGTGATCCGGACATAGCACTCCGCGCCAAAAACAAAACCGCATCCTTGACCCTCAAGACACTATCCGAAGCCCTGGCGGCCTAGGAGCTCACCGCTCTGCGTTCCATAGTGGATAGAGACGACGTAATTCTTGATAAAAGGCCTGGATCCACTTCTTTTAAGCCAGCAGACGAGATAGTCAAATTTCAAGTTCACCCGACGGACCCCAAGAAGACAACTTCCGTTGGGGCATAGCTGGATCCGACAGTTGACGCTGCATTGCGCGCATTCTTGCGCCAGAATTGGGGATAATTCCTCAAAAGGTTGTATTACTTCGCCTAGCATCCCTCCGATATGCGAGGTGTCCCATGATAACCCACAAGTATAGGGGATCGCAACAATTTTTGAGGGTAGAGTATTCAACCAAATTTATAGAATCAACACAAGGGGAGCCAAAGAATATTTGAAGGTATTAGCAGCAGAGTTGTCAATTCAACCACACATGGAGATTAATTATCTACAACAAAGTGATCAGTAGAAAAGTAGTTTGGTAGTTTTGATAGTAGTGACAGTAGCAACGGTAACAAGAACAGTGATAGCAGTAGTTTGTAGCAAGTGTAACAGTGATGATAGTAGTAGTAACTTAGCAGAATAAATAAGGATAAATTCGTAGGCATTGGATCGGTGACTTGTTGGATGATATTCGTCATGGGGCAGTTATAACCTAGGGCGATACGACACTAGCTCCAGTTCATCGATATAATGTAGGCTTGTATTCCATAAATAGTCATACGTGTTTTATTAAAAGAACTTGCATGACATCTTTTGCCCTACCCTCCCGTGGCAACGGGGTCCATATTGGAAACTAAGGGACATTAAGGCCTCCTTTTAATAGAGAACCGGAACAAAGCATTAACACATAGTGAATACATGAACTCCTCAAACTACGGTCATCACCGGGAGTGGGCCCGGTTGTTGTCACTCCGGGGTTGCCGGATCATAACCGTAGTAGGTGACTGTAACTTACAAGATTGGATCTAAAACATGGATATACTGATGAATTCATAAACGGTTCAGATCTGAAATCATTGGCACCCGGGCCCAAAGTGACAAGCATTAAGCATGGCAAAGTCATAGCAACATCAATCTAAGAACATAGTGGATACTAGGGATCAAGCCCTAACAAAACTAACTCGATTACATGATGAATCTCATCCAACTCCTCACCGACCAGCGAGCCTACAAAGGAATTACTCTCTCCCGGTGGGGAGCATCATGGAATTGGCGATGGAGAAGGGTTGGTGATGATGAAGAACGAAGATCCCCCCTCTCCGGAGCCCCAAACGGACTCCAGATCTGCCCTCCTAAGGAAGAACAGGGCTTGTTGGCGGCTCCACCTCGTGGATCGCGATAATTCTTTCACCCTGATTTTTTTCTGGAATAATGTGAATTTATAGTATCGGGGCCACCAAGTGGGTACATCCCACCTGGGCGCGCCAGGAGAGGGGGGCGCGCCCTGGTGGGTTGTGCCTACCTAGGGGCCCCTCTCCGGTGGGTCTTGGCTCAAAAAAATTCTTATTATTGGTATAAAAAATCCTCAAAAAGTTTCGTTCCATTCCGAGAACTTTTATTTCTGCACAAAAGCAACACCATGGTAGTTTTGCTGAAAACATCGTCAGTCCGGGGTTAGTTTTATTGAAATCATGCAAATTAGAGTCCAAAACAAGAGGAAAAGCGTGAGAAAGAGTAGATATGTTGGAGACGTATCAACTCCCCCAAGCTTAAAACTTTGCTTGTCCTCAATCAATTTAGTTGATAAACTGAAAGTGAGAAAGAAAAACTTTTACGAACTCTTTTGCTCTTGTTTGCATATATAACCTTAAACATCATCCAGGTTTTCAGTCAACATTATAACTAACCATATCAACAATAACTCTTAAAGATTATAATGACTCATATCAATGACAAAATAAGCTAGCGAGCAATAATAAGATATCTCAAACAGCAACACGTTGTTAAAACAACCATGATATAATATGACAATAATGGTATCTCGCTAGCCCTTTATGAGACCGCAAAACATAAATGCAGAGCACCTCCGAAGTTCAAGCATAGACTAAACATTGTAATTCATGGTAGAAAAGATACAATCATGATGCACCCAACATTATCTATACACAATGCATAAATCATGACCGCTGTGCTCTACTTAGTTTTTGGCGCTTGTTTATAGAAGATGATGACACAACATAAAAGTAAATAGAAAGTCCCTTCGCAGAGGGAAGTAGTGATTTGCAGAGGTGCCAGAGGTCAGTTTTAAAAACAGAGATAAATGATATTTTGAGACATGCACCCTTCTTATTCACTTCACGACCATCAGTTATCAACATCTTCCATGCTAAGCACGCTAGTGGCGATCCCCAAGTGGAAAGTAAAGGTTTTGACTCCATTGGGAGTTTTTGTTTGATTATGTAAGAGATGAAATCTTTTTGTATTTTGCAGTTTGGGACTGGGCATCCCTATCACCGCCCATTTCCTTGTGCGATGGCGAGTGAATAAACACTTGACCTGAGGATAACATGCTTAGCATGGAATATATCGACCACCTCCTGTCGTTCCGTGAACGATCCAGGCACACAAAATGGATATTTTTTTAGAATTTTTTAGAGGTGGCACATGCAAATTCACTTAGGATGGCAGGGTAATACCGTATATAGGTAGGTATGGTGGACTCATATGGAATAACTTTGGGTTCAAGGTTTTTGATGTACAAGTAGAATTCCCACTTAGTACAAGCGAAGGCTAGCAATTTAAGACTGGGAAGCGGCCAGCTAGAGAGAAACAACGATCATAACCAGGCATTATGCATAAGTAACATTGGACACTAGCATGAGTAGGATATGAACACCATGAACATAAACATTATAGAGGCTATGTTGGTTTTGATTCAACTACATGCATGAACATGTACCAAGTCTAGCCACTCGAACATTCAGAGGAGGATACCATATCATCATACTACATTACAATCATTTTCACGCTATGTTGATATCCAAGATAAATCATTATCCACTCCCATCTACTTATGCATGGCATGAGAAACTATAATCTCTAATTGTCATTCCAAACATGTTTAATCATAACGGGCTGAATCATGGGCACTAGGCTAAACATATTTACACAGACAAGACAAGTCAAGTTCACGGCTAGCTCATCGAATATCGTCATTATTGCCTTTCACTTGCACGACAGAATGATATGAAAATACTAATAGTGCAAGAGTGCCATGGACTAAGTTGGAATCTGCAAAACATTTTATTCGATAGGAGAAGACAAGGTAAAATGGGCTCTTATTAGTTCAATAGTTATTCATATGAGAGCCATTCAACATTTTCATCGTGGTCTTCTCCTCGGTACAACTCGAATAAAAAAAATTCAGAGAAACACACTGAAATATTGTTGGAGTTTTTGGTTTTGTTCAACAAGCAAATAATAAGCAAAAACAAGAAAAACGATTTACACTGGAAAGCTCCCAACAAGCAAAAGAAGAACAAGAAAATCTTTTTGGATTTTCTTTTTAGTATTACTACTAAGCATGCATAGAAAGTAAATTAACTACAACTATTTTTTTTGGTTTTCTAAAGTTTTTACAAACACACAAGAAGAAAGCAAGAAAATAAATCTAAGCATGGATGATACAATGAAAAAGTGTGAACATCGACAAATGGAATGATATGTGAACATCAATATAATGTTGGTGAGAAACACGTACTCCCCCAAGCTTAGGCTTTTGGCCTAAGTTGGTAGTACATCAGTAGCCTGGATACATCAATATAATGTCTGCCGGAACCATCCTATCAACGCTTGGGTCCCGACGCCCGCTCGTATTTAAACGAACTGCTAGATCGCATCGCCGCCCTGGGGGTCACAACAGATTACAATCTGATTGGGCTTCAACCCGATCAGAGGGAAATCAGGTCTCCACCTGTCACCCACCTGGTGACTGTCGTGGAAGAACAAGTTCAGGATACCACTCCTCCTATGCTGAAAACAAACTATGTTTGGATATCCGAGCCCTACGAGCCGAACACCCATCTTCGAGAAGAGATCATCTGTCCTCCAAACATAGAATCAGGCGCCGAGTCTAAAAACCCCCAGGACACTCCGGATCCTGGGCCAATGACCTCAGAAATTTTTCAAAATCCGGATTCTGCAGTGGGTTAGGGTTCGGATTTAAGCCCACCCACCCACCACAATCAATACTCTCCAGACATTTCCGGTCCCCCGGACATATGCGATCTAATGTATATATGACAACAACATCAGGAAATAGTCCATCACTTTTGGGCTAGATTCCTACTTGTTAAAGACAAGATAAAAGATTGCTGCGATGACGACGTAGTATCAGTCTTTTGCCGCAACTGTACGGACGAGAGGATTCTCAATGCCCTCAATCGGCACCACATACTGCACTTTGCAGATTTGGCACACATAGTACAAAAGTATTGTGCAATGGAAAGCGCCTGGAAAGCCCAGACAGTTCGGTGGGAACCACCAGCCATTAAGCCACCCACCGGCCGGACAAAACGGATGCACCCTTACGGGGCACTTGATCATTACTTCACACAAAGAAAAATCAAGCCCTTATCGGGACACAGAACCGTCCTTGATGAATGGCTCGACAAGCCCTGTCAGATACACGCGATGCCAAATTCCGAACCAACTCATAGCCTTCGGGCATGTTGGATACTCCGGTAGGTGGCTAAAAGCGGGGAGGCTATTCTCACCAACACTACTTCGGCAAGTCAATCCCTCGAGGATAACGACCTCAATGTGTTTACGGTCTTCGAGACCTTTTCTTCAAACAACCGGCGTAAAAGGACGCTCCACCACCTAGCCGAAGTAAATCACGTAGCCGCAATAAATCCTTGGAACGACATGGCGATAACCTTCAACGCTAGTGACGAGCCAAGGGCCCGATCAGTCCGAGCACCAGCCACTTTGGTTCTAAACCCAATTATAGACGACTTTTCGCCTCACTAAAGTGCTCATGGACGGCAGCAGTAGACTGAACCTCATCTACGAAGACACACTCAATAAAATGCAAATGGACAGGAGCCGCATTGAGTAGAGTAATACAATCTTTCGAGGAATTATCCCCACTCAGGAAGCAAGATGCTCGGGGAAAATTAAACTCGATGTGGTATTCGGCACACCAGAGAACTATGGGTCCGAAGAGACAATCTTCTAGGTGGCCCCTTTCAACAGCGGATATCATGCCTTGTTAGGGTGAGACGCATTCACACGCTTTCAAGCCATACCTCATTACGGGTACATGAAGCTCGAAATGCCCCGGCCCAATGATGTTATTACCATCGCTAGTGATCCGGACATAGCACTCCGCGCCAAAAACAAAACCGCATCCTTGACCCTCGAGACACTATCCGAAGCCCTGGCGGCCTAGGAGCTCACCGCTCTGCGTTCCATAGTGGATAGAGACGACGTAATTCTTGATAAAAGGCCTGGATCCACTTCTTTTAAGCCAGCAGACGAGATAGTCAAATTTCAAGTTCACCCGACGGACCCCAAGAAGACAGCTTCCGTTGGGGCATAGCTGGATCCGACGGTCGACGCTGCATTGCGCGCATTCTTGCGCCAGAATTGGGGATAATTCCTCAAAAGGCTGTATTACTTCGCCTAGCATCCCTCCGATATGCGAGGTGTCCCATGATAACCCACAAGTATAGGGGATCGCAACAATTTTTGAGGGTAGAGTATTCAACCAAATTTATAGAATCAACACAAGGGGAGCCAAAGAATATTTGAAGGTATTAGCAGCAGAGTTGTCAATTCAACCACACCTGGAGATTAATTATCTACAGCAAAGTGATCAGTAGAAAAGTAGTTTGGTAGTTTTGATAGTAGTGACAGTAGCAACGGTAACAAGAACAGTGATAGCAGTAGTTTGTAGCAAGTGTAACAGTGATGATAGTAGTAATAACTTAGCAGAATAAATAAGGATAAATTCGTAGGCATTGGATCGGTGACTTGTTGGATGATATTCGTCATGGGGCAGTTATAACCTAGGGCGATACGACACTAGCTCCAGTTCATCGATATAATGTAGGCATGTATTCCATAAATAGTCATACGTGTTTTATTAAAAGAACTTGCATGACATCTTTTGCCCTACCCTCCCGTGGCAGCGGGGTCCATATTGGAAACTAAGGGACATTAAGGCCTCCTTTTAATAGAGAACCGGAACAAAGCATTAACACATAGTGAATACATGAACTCCTCAAACTACGGTCATCACCGGGAGTGGGCCCGGTTGTTGTCACTCCGGGGTTGCCGGATCATAACCGTAGTAGGTGACTGTAACTTACAAGATTGGATCTAAAACATGGATATACTGATGAATTCATAAACGGTTCAGATCTGAAATCATTGGCACCCGGGCCCAAAGTGACAAGCATTAAGCATGGCAAAGTCATAGCAACATCAATCTAAGAACATAGTGGATACTAGGGATCAGGCCCTAACAAAACTAACTCGATTACATGATGAATCTCATCCAACTCCTCACCGACCAGCGAGCCTACAAAGGAATTACTCTCTCCCGGTGGGGAGCATCATGGAATTGGCGATGGAGAAGGGTTGGTGATGATGAAGAACGAATATCCCCCTCTCCGGAGCCCCAAACGGACTCCAGATCTGCCCTCCTAAGGAAGAACAGGGCTTGGTGGCGGCTCCACCTCGTGGATCGCGATAATTCTTTCACCCTGATTTTTTTCTGGAATAATGTGAATTTATAGTATCGGGGCCACCAAGTGGGTACATCCCACCTGGGCGCGCCAGGAGAGGGGGGCGCGCCCTGGTGGGTTGTGCCTACCTAGGGGCCCCTCTCCGGTGGGTCTTGGCTCAAAAAAATTCTTATTATTGGTATAAAAAATCCTCAAAAAGTTTCGTTCCATTCCGAGAACTTTTATTTCTGCACAAAAGCAACACCATGGTAGTTCTGCTGAAAACATCGTCAGTCCGGGGTTAGTTTTATTGAAATCATGCAAATTAGAGTCCAAAACAAGAGGAAAAGCGTGAGAAAGAGTAGATATGTTGGAGACGTATCAACTCCCCCAAGCTTAAAACTTTGCTTGTCCTCAATCAATTTAGTTGATAAACTGAAAGTGAGAAAGAAAAACTTTTACGAACTCTTTTGCTCTTGTTTGCATATATAGCCTTAAACATCATCCAGGTTTTCAGTCAACATTATAACTAACCATATCAAAAATAACTCTTAAAGATTATAATGACTCATATCAATGACAAAATAAGCTAGCGAGCAATAATAAGATATCTCAAACAGCAACACGTTGTTAAAACAACCATGATATAATATGACAATAATGGTATCTCGCTAGCCCTTTATGAGACCGCAAAACATAAATGCAGAGCACCTCCGAAGTTCAAGCATCGACTAAACATTGTAATTCATGGTAGAAAAGATACAATCATGATGCACCCAACATTAGCTATACACAATGCATAAATCATGATCGATGTGCTCTACTTAGTTTTTGGCGCTTGTTTATAGAAGATGATGACACAACATAAAAGTAAATAGAAAGTCCCTTCGCAGAGGGAAGTAGTGATATGCAGAGGTGCCAGAGGTCAGTTTTAAAAACAGAGATAAATGATATTTTGAGACATGCACCCTTCTTATTCACTTCACGACCATCAGTTATCAACATCTTCCATGCTAAGCACGCTAGTGGCGATCCCCAAGCGGAAAGTAAAGGTTTTGACTCCATTGGGAGTTTTTGTTTGATTATGTAAGAGATGAAATCTTTTTGTATTTTGCAGTTTGGGACTGGGCATCCCTATCACCGCCCATTTCCTTGTGCGATGGCGAGTGAATAAACACTTGACCTGAGGATAACATGCTTAGCATGGAATATATCGACCACCTCCTGTCGTTCCATGAACGATCCAGGCACACAAAATGGATATTTTTTTAGAATTTTTTAGAGGTGGCACATGCAAATTCACTTAGGATGGCAGGGTAATACCGTATATAGGTAGGTATGGTGGACTCATATGGAATAACTTTGGGTTCAAGGTTTTTGATGTACAAGTAGAATTCCCACTTAGTACAAGCGAAGGCTAGCAATTTAAGACTGGGAAGCAGCCAGCTAGAGAGAAACAACGATCATAACCAGGCATTATGCATAAGTAACATTGGACACTAGCATGAGTAGGATATGAACACCATGAACATAAACATTATAGAGGCTATGTTGGTTTTGATTCAACTACATGCATGAACATGTACCAAGTCTAGCCACTCGAACATTCAGAGGAGGATACCATATCATCATACTACATCACAATCATTTTCACGCTATGTTGATATCCAAGATAAATCATTATCCACTCCCATCTACTTATGCATGGCATGAGAAACTATAATCTCTAATTGTCATTCCAAACATGTTTAATCATAACGGGCTGAATCATGGGCACTAGGCTAAACATATTTACACAGACAAGACAAGTCAAGTTCATGGCTAGCTCATCGAATATCGTCATTATTGCCTTTCACTTGCACGACAGAATGATATGAAAATAATAATAGTGCAAGAGTGCCATGGACTAAGTTGGAATCTGCAAAACATTTTATTCGATAGGAGAAGACAAGGTAAAATGGGCTCTTATTAGTTCAACAGTTATTCATATGAGAGCCATTCAACATTTTCATCGTGGTCTTCTCCTCGGTACAACTCGAATAAAAAAAATTTAGAGAAACACACTGAAATATTGTTGGAGTTTTTGGTTTTATTCAACAAGCAAATAATAAGCAAAAACGAGAAAAACTATTTACACTGGAAAGCTCCCAACAAGCAAAAGAAGAACAAGAAAATATTTTTGGATTTTCTTTTTAGTATTACTACTTAGCATGCATAGAAAGTAAATTAACTACAACTATTTTTTTTGGTTTTCTAAAGTTTTTACAAACACACAAGAAGAAAGCAAGAAAATAAATCTAAGCATGGATGATACAATGAAAAAGTGTGAACACCGGCAAATGGAATGATATGTGAACATCAATATAATGTTGGTGAGAAACACGTACTCCCCCAAGCTTAGGCTTTTGGCCTAAGTTGGTAGTACATCAATAGCCTGGAGGGTAGTAGTCGGTGTGGTAGCTCACAGAGGCTCTTAGGGCGGAGGCCTCAGCATGCCGTGCCACCAACACTGCTGCATTGTGAGCTCGGGCCTCGCTCTCAAGAACAAAATATCTTTCCTGGTTGTGATAATCAAAGAGAGCAGGCACAGGAAAATATGTGTCCACAAAATGTGATTGGTTAAACAAAAAATTATAAGTGAAGTTATCAGCCCTCCCCTTGAGAATCTTATGCTCCTTTAAGGCATCAAAATCTAAATATCGAGTGGATAGCATAGGGTCAAAGGGCAAAGGTGAAACACCCAGTCCTCGTGCTAAACGTGTGGCATAAATTCCACCATAGAACCAGCCACTTCTGGCATTATGCTGAAGTCTACGTGCAACAATCACTCCAAGGTTATAATTCCTTTCACCGGTGAGAGTGGTGTGAATGAGGCTCAAGTCTGGCGAACAAAGTATGCTACAGTCTTGCTTGCCTACTATGCATTTCCCATTTAATAATGCAAGGTACTGAATTGTGGGAAAATGAATGCTCTTTATTCTTCCTTGCCTTACTCCCCTGTTTTCACCATAACAAAGGCTAGTCAAGAAGGTCTCATACTCAGCCTTTGCTGGATCATCAAGCGAACACCAAAATGGAAGTTTGCAATGGTAAGCAAAACTTTCTGGTGGAATAGTAAATGGTTCATCATAAAGCATAAACGACACCCTAAACTCATGTGGAAAATATTTAAATCCTTTGACAAATGATTCAGTGAGAAGATGTCATTGTTCACACTTATCTGAGAGGTAGGGACCGAGACCGGCACTTGTGAACATATTGCTGAAATTACTCCTTAATGCCCACCTGCATCATATACTCATCGCAAGGCCATAAACATGTTTTGGTGGCTGCATATCGCGTGGAACTTTCACTTGGTTGAACGTAGGACCGGTAGGCAGAACTGTCACTAGAGGATGCCCTCGAGGATCATCTCCTCGAAGAACTCCTTCCAAATAGGTTCATCATGTCCGCGCACAATTTTTTGAAATTAAAATTTTTGGAGTGACAAAAATTTGCCAACAAAACTTTGTAAGATTGATAGCAACTACTCATAGGGATACATAGAGGCCATAGCAAGCATTCAAACTACTTAGTACACTAAGAATTCAACATGCAAGCACATCTACAGCAACACCAAGAGTAGCTAATTATTCAAAGTATAAACCACTAAAACAAAAACTAATTGGACAATGATGGAGTCACATACCAAGCAACAATCTCCCAAAATAGTTTCGAAAATGGAGCTTCGAGCAAACAGATCGAAATTGGCAGCAAAATGAGCAAGAACACGGGAGAGAGAGCAAGAGTGATTTTTTATGGAGGTAGGTGACAATGTGGGCTAAAGAGATAAGTGAGGGGGCCCATGTGGGGACCACAACCCCCCAGGGCACGCTAGGGGGTGCTGGAGCGCCCAGGTGGGTTGTGCCCACCTGGTGCACCCCCTCTGGTTATTTTTGCACCAAAAATTCTTAAATATTCATTAAAATTCATATAAAATTTTCAGGGCATTCTGAGAACTTTCATTTTTGGGTCATTTTTTATTGCACGGGAAATTCAAAAAATAGACAAAACATGGCATTTTATTTTATTTAACTAATAAAAAGAGAGAATAAAAAGTAGGGACAGAAAGTAGTGCTTACTAAATTCATCAACTTCATACCGTTCAAAAATGATCCTTTAATAAGGTTGATCAAGTCTTATTAACGAGCACTTTCGATTAGCATGAAACCAAAGAACTTTCATAAATCACTAAGTTACCTCAATGGGGATATGCATTTCCCCAACAATAAGCATTTCATATTTCTTTTTGACAGTAGGTAGAGGTATTTGAAAACTTCCAATAGTGATTGTCGGAGATTTTTCAATAACATAATACCATTCACTTGGAATTATTTCTTCGGAAAGTGCATCGTATGCTCATTACAATTGATATGAAAAGTGACCTTGCTTTTATTGCAATCAATAATAGCTCCTGCAGTATTCAAGAAGGGTCTACCAAGGATAATCGACATGTTGTCATCCTCGGGCATCTCAAGTATAACAAAGTCAGCCAAAATAGTAACATTAGCAACAACAACGGGCACATCCTCATAGATACCGATAGGTATGGCAGTTGATTTGTCAGCCATTTGCAAAGATATTTCAGTAGGTGTGAGTTAATCAAATCAAGTATTTTATATAAAGAGAAACGCATAACACTAACACCAGCTCCTAAATCACACAAAGCAGTTTTCACATAATTCTTTTTGATAGAGCAAGGTATAGTTGGTATTCCCGGATCTCCAAGTTTTTTAGGTACTCCATCTTTGAAGGTATAATTAGCAAGCATAGTGGAGATTTCAGCTTCCGGTATTTTTCTCTTATTTGTGATGATGTCCTTCATATACTTTGCATAAGGAGGCATTTTCAGGATATCAGTCAAGCAAGTACGCAAAAAGACTGGCCTCAGCATTTCATCAAAACATTCAAATTCTTCATCATCATTCTTTTTAGTTGACTTGGGTGGAAAAGGCAATGGTTTTTGAACCCACGGTTCTCTTTCTTTACTGTGTTTTCTAGCAACAAAGTCTCTTTTGTCATATCTTTTATTTTTAGGTTGTGGGTTATGAAGATCAAAAGGTGGTTCTATCTCAACATCATTATCTGGTTCTTTTTCATTGGTTGGTTGAGAGTCTTCATGAACCTAATCATTATCTTTTTCATTAGGTGAGTGTTCATTATTACCAAATTGAGTTTCAGCATCTGAGGTAGAAACTTCATTTTCATTATCAGGAGGTTTCTCTATTTCAGGTTCACTAGAAGTGTGCACAGTTCTATCATTTTTCTTTTTCTTTTTCTTTCTACAAGGACTAGGTGCACTAGTGTTAGCTCTTTGTGAATCTTGTTCAATTCTTTTAGGGTGTCCCTCAGGATAAAGTGGTTCCTGAGTCATTTTACCTCCTCTAGTTGCAACTCTAACAACAAAGTCATGCATATTATGATTCATTTCATCAAGTAATTCTCTTTGAGATTTAGCAACTTGTTCTTTTTTTGAGGGAACAAGAGATTTAGCAACTTGTTCTAATTGAGTTTGAACGATAGAAGCATGCTTTCCAACACCTCTAACATCATTTGATATTCTAAATAACAAGTCAGTCAAGCGAGCAATCATATCATAATTACATTTCAATTGTTTCATAACATTTGCATTGAAGTGACCTTGTTTTCTAATATAATTTTCAAACTCATAAAGGCATTGACTAGGATGCATATTGTGAGGATTATCATTAACATTAAACTTCATAAGAGAATTTACCTCTACCACTTAGGCAATGGTGGTGTATTAAGCCCATGTATTTCTTCAATAGGAGGTAAATTTTTAACATCCTTAGCTTTAATATCTTTTTCCTTTATAGATTTCTTTGCCTCTTGCATATCTTCCGGACTGAGATATAATATACCCCTCTTGTTCAGAGTGGGTTTAGGCGGTGGTTCAAGAATAGTCCAATCATCATAATTTTTCAATATGTTATTCAATAATTCTTCAGCTTGAGAAATAGTTCGTTCCCTGAAAACACAACCAGCACAACTATCTTGGAAGTCTCTAGAAGCATCGGTTAGTCCATTATAGAAGATATCAAGTATTTCATTTTTGTTAAGAGCATGATCAGGAAAAGCATTAAGCAACTGGCAAAGCCTCCCCCAAGCTTGTGGGAGACTCTCTTCTTTAGTTTGCATAAAGTTAAGTATTTCCTGTAAGGTAGCTTGTTTAATATGAGCAGGAAAATATTTTTCAAAGAAGTAATAAACCATATCCTGGGGACTACATACACAACCAGGAGCAAGAATATTATACTAAGCTTTAGCATCACCCTTTAATGAGAAAGGAAATAATTTGAGAATAAAGTAATAACGAGTTTTCTCATCATGTGTAAAAAGGGTGGCTATATCATTCAACTTGGTAAGATGTGCCACAACAGTTTCAGTTTCATAACCATGGAAAGGATCAGATTCAACCCGAGTAATTAACTCTGGGTCGACAGAGAATTCATAATCCTTATCATCAGTACAGATAGGTGAAGTAGCAAACTTAGGATCACATTTCATTCTAGCATTCAGAGATTTTTCTTTATACTTGTGTAATAATTTCTCTAGATCATCTCTATCATTGAAAGCAAGAATATCTCTAGTTGCTTCTTCACTCATAACATAACATTCCGGTATCTTAGGCAATTCATATCTAGGAAGGCTAGTTCTAGCAGGTGTTTCAGGATATTCAGTTTCAAGCTCATCATCAGATTCAACAACATCATGTTGTATAACTCTAGCAATTTGTTTATCTAGAAATTCACCAAGTGGCACATCATCATTATCAAGCAACTAGCATCATCATAAGCATCATTCATAGTAGAAGTAGCATCATCAATAACTTGCGACACATCAGAATTAATAGCATGTGGTGGTTTTGCAAGTTTACTCATAACATAAGGTGAATCTATGGCAGAACTGGATGGCAGTTCCTTACCTCCCCTCGTCTTAGAGGGATAAATCTTAGTCTTTGGATCCTTCAGATTCTTCATAGTGATAATATGATAATAATCCCAAGTGACTCAACAAATATAGCTATGCTCCCCGGCAACGGCGCCAGAAAAAGGTCTTGATAACCCACAAGTATAGGGGATCGCAACAGTTTTCGAGGGTAGAGTATTCAACCCAAATTTATAGATTTGACACAAGGGGAGCCAAAGAATATTTGAAGGTATTAGCAGCTGAGTAATCAATTCAACCACACCTGGAGATTAATTATCTGCAACAAAGTGATCAGTAGCAAAGTAGTTTTATAGTTTTGATAGTAGTGATAGTAGCAACGGTAACAGCAACAGTGATAGCAGTAGTTTGTAGCAAGTGTAATAGTGATGATAGCAGTAGTAACTTAGCAGAAACAATAAGGATAAATTCGTAGGCATTGGATCGGTGACTTGTTGGATGATATTCATCATGAGACAGTTATAACCTAGGGCGATACGGCACTAGCTCCAGTTCATCGATATAATGTAGGCATGTATTCCGTAAATAGTCATACGTGTTTTATTAAAAGAACTTGCATGACATCTTTTGTCCTACCCTCCCGTGGCAGTGGGGTCCATATTGAAAACTAAGGGATATTAAGGCCTCCTTTTAATAGAGAACCGCAACAAAGCATTAACACATAGTGAATACATGAACTCCTCAAACTATGGTCATCACCGGGAGTGGGCCCGGTTGTTATCACTCCGGGGTTGCCGGATCATAACCGTAGTAGGTGACTATAACTTGCAAGATCGGATCTAAGACATGGATATAATGATGAATTCATAAATGGTTGAGATCTGAAATCATGGCACCCGGGCCCAAAGTGACAAGCATTAAGCATGGCAAAGTCATAGCAACATCAATCTAAGAACATAGTGGATACTAGGGATCAGGCCGTAACAAAACTAACTCGATTACATGATGAATCTCATCCAAATCCTCACCAACCAGCGAGCCTATGAAGGAATTACTCACTCCCGGTGGGGAGCATCATGGGATTGGCAATGGAGAAGGGTTGGTGATGACAAAAAAAGAAGATCCCCCTCTCTGGAGCCCCAAACGGACTCCAGATCTGCCCTCCCGAGGAAGAACAGGGCTTGGCGGCGGCTCCGTCTCGTGGGTCACGATAATTCTTTCTCCCTGATTTTTTCTGGAATAATGTGAATTTATAGTATCAGGGAGGTCATCTGCGGGGCCACCAGGTGGGTACAACCCACCTGGGTGTGCCAGGAGAGGGGGCGCACCCTGGTGGGTTGTGCCAACCCAGGGCCCCTCTCCGGTGTGTCTTGGCTCCAGAAAATCTAATTATTGGTATAAAAAATCCTCAAAAACTTTTGTTCCATTCCGAGAATTTTTATTTCCGCACAAAAACAACACCATGGTAGTTCCACTAAAAACTGTGTCAGTCCGGGTTTAATTTCATTCAAATCATGGAAATTAGAGTCCAAACAAGAGGAAAAGAGTGAGAAAAAGTAGATACGTTGGAGACGTACCATCCCACGTGCGCTGGCCGAACATAATCTCAATATACTCAAGGGATACAAACCAGTCAAGCAAACGCTGCGGCGATTTTCTGAACTGAAACGATAGACTATGAGGGAGGAGCTAGCCAAGCTACTCGAGGCCATGTTTATCAGAGAGATCAAACATCCGGACTGGCTAGCAAACTTGGTCATGGTGCCAAAGAAGGACAAATCCTCACGCTTGTGTGTCGACTTCAAGGACCTTAATAAAGCATGCCCTAAGGATCCCTTCCCACTACCTTGCATCGACCAGATTATTGATGCAACCGCAGGACACGACTCACTGTGCTTCCTCGATGCATACTCCGGATACCATCAAATCAAAATGAAGGAATCCGACCAAACCGCATTGACATTCATCACCCCATATAGTCCCTTCTACTTCAACACCATGCCCTTCGGGCTCAAAAACACCGGCGCCACATATCAACGCATGATTCAAACGTGCCTGGAAAAGCAAATCGGCAAGATAGTTGAGGCATATGTAGATGATGTAGTCATCAAAACTAAGCATGTCGAATCATTGGTAGATGACTTACGCCTTACATTTGGCAACCTCCAAAGATATGACATACGGCTCAATCTGGAAAAGTGTGTTTTTGACGCTCCTGCCGGAAAACTGCTTGGGTTCATTTTTTCCAATAAGGGAATCGAAGCAAACCCATCAAAAATCCGAGCCCTGTCCCACTTGGCCACACCAACAGACCTCAAGCAGGTCGAAAAACTAGCCGGGTGCGTTGCAGCTCTGAGCCGCTTTATCTCCAGATTAGGAGAAAAGTCACTACCATTGTATCGCCTTCTCCGATGCACCGACCACTTTGCATGGACGGATGCTGCAACAGCCAAACTGGAAGAAATAAAAACTTTGTTAGCAAGCAACCCAATCCTGGCCACACCAAATGGCGGCGAACCCATGCTATTATACATATCTGCAACACACCAGGTGGTGAGTGTGGTGCTCGTCGTTGAACGAGAGGAAGAGGGACATAAATTCCCACTTCAAAAAAGCGTATGCGGTCTTCATGGCATCCCAGAAGCTGCAGCACTACTTTCAAGAGTATTCGATCATGGTGGCTTCCGAAGTACCACTTAATGATATCATAAACAACCGGGACGCCACCAGTCGGATTGCCAAATGGGCCATTGAGCTCTTATCGTTTGAAATAACGTATAAGCCATGTGGAGCCATTAAATCTTAGGTGTTGGCTGACTTCATCGCCGAATGGACAGAGGCCGAACTCCCTAAAGAGTACGGCACATATTCCAACTGGGTGATGCGCTTCGACGGCTCTAAAATGCTAGACGGACTTGGGGCTGGTGTCATCCTGACATCCTCCACAGGAGACATAGTCTATTATGTGCTCCAAATACTGTATATAGACTCTAAAAAGGCAACCGAATATGAGGCCCTATTGCATGGTCTTCGGATGGCCGTCTCTATGGGCATAAAACGCCTCGAGGTGCGCAGGGATTCAAACCTTGCAATATCCCAAATAAACAGAGAATTTGATGCCAAAGATCCGAAGATGGCGGCTTACCGCAACGCCATACTTAAAATATCAGCCCGGTTTGAGGGGTCGAGTTACATCACGTGGCCCGAGAGAGTAATCAAGCAGCGGACATCCTTGCTCGCATGGGCGCTAAGCGTGACCCTGTCCCACGCAATACCTTTGTGGAGAGGCTCTTCAAGCCATCCGTGGTATGGCAGGACGAGAGTAGCAACACCAGTCCGGAGTCGATCATACCCCCAGATTCCGATATCATTGGGGGCTCGGCCACCGAAATAACACCATCGGCCCATGTAATCATGGCAGTGATCCCCCTATGGACTGAACCCTTCCTGGCCTACCTTAATAGGCGAGATCTCCTTGAGGACCAGGATGAGGCCTGATGCATCATTCGACACTCGGAAGCCTACAAGGTTCATGAAGGAGAGCTCTACAAGAAAAGTACTACCGGAGTCCTTCAAAGATGTATCTCCGAAGAAGAGGGGCGGCAGCTCTTGGCCAAAATTCATGTTGGTCTTGGTGGCCATCATGCCGCAGCTCGGGCCCTTGTAAGTAAGCCTTCCATATCGGTGTTTTCTAGCCTACGGCCCGAGCAGATGCACAAGACCTCGTCCAACGTTGTGTAGGATGCCAGCTTTTCGCCAATCAAAGCCATATGCCCCTACCGCCCTACAAACAATCCCCATTACTTGGCCTTTTGCAGTTTGGGGGCTTGACATGGTGGGACCCCTTAAAGGGGAAGCCATAAGAAAAAATACATGTTGGTCATGGTAGATAAATTCACTAAGTGGATAGAGGCCAAACCAGTTAAAACGGCCAAAGCCGGACCAGTGATAGATTTCATATCCGGTGTCGTACACCGTTATGGTGTCCCACACAGCATCATTACCGATAACGGCTCTAACTTCACAACCGACAAGGTAAAAACTTGGTGTGCTAATCTGGGCATCAAGCTCGATTATGCCTCCGTTTATCACCCTCGAACAAATGGTCAAGTCGAACAGGCTAATGGCCTGATAATGAGAGGCATTAAACCTAGACTAGTGCGATACTTAAAGGAGTCAGATAAACACTGGGTTGAGGAGCTTGACTCCGTACTCTAGGGGCTACGGACCACGCCCAATTGCACGACCGGATACACATCGTTCTTTATGGTGTACGACACAAAGGCCATCTTGCCCTGTGATATTATTCACGACTCACCTTGAGTATGCATGTACAAAGAGAGAGAGAGAGAGAGGCCAAGCTCGATCGGCAAGATGACTTAGATGGCCTGGAGGAGGAGCACAATGTCGCAAAAGCTCGTTCAACATTCTACCAACAACAAGTTCAAAGATACCAAAGCAGAGAAATGCGGGCCTAGACTTATAATGTCGGTAAACTCGTTCTACACCTACTAGAGAAGAAAAAGGACAAAATCAAGCCCAAATGGGAGGGTCCCTTCATTATAGATGAAGTTCTCACTGGAGGAGCCTACCGCCTTCGTAATGAATCGGACAATCGCCTAGAGCCGAACCCATGGAACGCTGCCAGACTCCAAAGATTCTATGCCTAAGCTCGGACTCATTGTTCGTTACCTCTTTTCTCTTTTTTCTCTTTCTTCTTTTCGTTTTTATACGACTTCTAGCCCATGTTCGAATAAACCACACACTTGAGGGGTATACATCCTTAAGTGTACATCCCCCAATACCTGGGGGCTTCTATTCACAGAAGCTTGTTATTTATCGAGCATCAAGTTCACCGTATATATGTGCCGTCTTCTCATATATGTCTTTTCTTCGCCATTATATGCACCTTTATGACTTAAGTTTTTTCCAAGCTGGGTTGCCTGGCTCCTGTGCTTATTGTTGTGGTTCTAAGTCTGACAGTAGAATGGGGGTAGGAATGTAGAGGCAAGATCTTAGCTATGGAGGAGTTGTACACAGGAGTTTTACGAGTTCAGGCCCTTCTGGGAGGAAGTAACAGCCCTACGTCTCAGAGCCCGGGGGCGGTCGACTGGATTATATGCGTGTGTGTTATAGAAAGTGCGAACCCTTGTGCCTGTGGAGGGGGGTGGCTTATATAGAGTGCGCCAGGACCCCATCCAGCCCACGTCACAGGGGGTTTAAGATACATAAATATGGAGACGTTACTGGTAACGCCTGCAATTAAGATACATAATGGCAATTAAAGCTATGACTTAATTCTCGACCATTGCAGAGTGGATAGGCTCTAGACCTTCTGGTAGTCGAGTGATTATCTACACGGTCGAGTGTCTTCAGGATTGTCGAGTGGAACATAACTTCATGGTCGAGTGGATGATGATTTTTCTTCGAATGTTCCTGGTACCTTTAGGGATGTCCTTGGGGAGGGTATCTTGAATAGATCCATGACCCTAACCTAGGTACATAGCTTCATCATTAGCCCCGAATGGATCAGGGTTTGAGTGAGGAAGGAGTTGAAAACACTTCCGACTCATTTTTCGTGCTATGAATATATTTTGCTCTGGATCAATGAACTGAGGGAATGACACCAACTTCTTTTTCAGTCGCCTTAGTCCATTCTTAGTTTTTATCGAGTGAACTTTTACGGAAGAGTTCCGAGTGATGATGCGGAGGGTGTCTTCCGTCTGACAAGTTGTTCTGCTGTCTGCAGATTTCACAGGATTCAAATTTTGGGAAGCGCGCCGGACGGGCGAGGCCGTGGTAATCGTTACGGATTAGGTAGGTCGCCTCGATTCCTGCGCCACCTTTTTCACGACGTATCGCGCGTGCGACTGTTGCGGGATTTGATAAGATTGTCCGGGCCTACAAGTCAGTCACTCGGAAGTGACCTTATAAAAGGCACCATACCGGGCTTTTGAACAGTGCGCCCTCATTCTCTTTCTTCTTCCTCAGATTTCTCTGCTGCGTCCGCTTCCACTCTCGGTGTCGTAGTCGAGTCCGACTCAATCTGGCGCCATGGGGAAGGAGAAGACAATGGCGTTGGAGCGCGCGAAGAAGGCGACCGCGAAGGCGAAAGTTAAGAGGACCAGCTGGGGTGGATCCTCGTCAAGGTCCGGCCTGCCGCCGGGCTGGATCCAGGGCGACCGGATCCGTTCGACGATCAGCCAAGACGACCTCGACAACTTGGTTGAGGGGGGATTGATCCCCCATGAATCGGTGCGGCTCCCGGGGAACAAGATCGAGCCGCGGCCGCTGGAGGGTGAGTGCGTTCTCCTCACCACTCATGTCGACCATGGGTTCTCTTTGCCTCCCCATCCTTTCTTTCGTGGTTTTTTGAACTTCTTCAGGGCTCAACTCCACCACTTCACTCCAAACACCAAAGTGTATCTTGCTGCCTTTGTGTCAATGTGCAAAAATTTCTTGGGTTGTCGACCGCACTGGGGTCTCTTCAAGCACATATTCACCTGCCGCTCCTAGTCGGTCAAGAAGGCCAACCCGGGTGACAAGAGGATGCACGTGATCCAGATGTGCGGGGGCCTAGGAATCCAAGTGAGGAACAAGAGCACCTTCCTAGCTATGATCCTTCCCGACTCGGTCCGGGGCTGGCAGTCGACCTGGTTTTACTGTAAGGACCAGCCGACCCCCGGGTCAGTCGACTGGACTTCCCCCCTTTTCCTTAGCTCGAGTGGAGAAGCCCTCCTCCTTGAGGGTAATTTTGGAAGAGAAGGCGCAGATGAAGGCATTGGTCGAGCGGGTCGTCCAACTTGTCCGCGATGGGGTGACTGGAATGGACCTGCTGGAGGTCTTTCTCAGTCGACGCATCCAACCACTCCAAGCCCGTGACCATCCGATGTGGATGTACTAAGGACTCGAGGACTCCACTCGGATCCACCCGGAGGACGTTAGTGAAGACACAGTGGAGAAGTGGTTGAGAGGAATCACCAGTAACAAAGATAATCCCCGGGGGTCTAGGAGGGTGATTCCATTCGACCATTCGCGCCAGCCGGAACATGTATGATTCTGCATTGTCAAGTATCTTCTCGATTCACTATGTAACACCTTGTTGACGATCGACTGTATTTCTTTCGTTCATTGTCTTTTCAGGCTCTCATTGATATGTACTCGATGCCCAATGGAGTGCAGGAGCAAGACGTTGAGGAAGGAGCGAGCGGGGGCGAGAGTGGCGAGTGGCACTCGGATGTAGAGGAGGACAAGGAGAGCGATGACTCGAGTGATAACGAAGAGGTCGACTCGCCTCCTCGCAGAGAGAGGAGGTCCAGGCACGCTCAAGACCCGGCGAGCACCCCGGTCCTGGCGGCTGCACCGCCTGGGAAATCTTCGAAGCGCCCTCGGACGTCTTCCCCAGTGCCAACTGAGAAGGTATCTAAACAGCTCAAGACAATGCCACCTCCTGCGCCCAAAGCATCGAAAGCCACCTCCTCTAAACCACCGAAGGCTTTGCCCAGAATCAAAGTGACCATCCCCACCATCTCCGGGTAATCATCTAATCCATTCTTTTGGTCGATATCAGTGTCAAAACCGGCGGATCTCGGGTAGGGGGTCCCGAACTGTGCGTCTAGGCCAGATGGTAACAGGAGGCAAGGGACACGAAGTTTTACCCAGGTTCAGGCCCTCTCGATGGAGGTAAAACCCTACGTCCTACTTGATTAATATTGATGATATGGGTAGTACAAGAGTAGATCTACCACGAGATCAGAGAGGCTAAACCCTAGAAGCTAGCCTATGGTATGATTGTTGATGTGTATGTTGTCCCACGGACTAAAACCCTCCGGTTTATATAGACACCGGATAGGGTTAGGGTTACATAGAGTCGGTTACAATGGTAGGAGATCTTCATATCCGTATCGCCAAGCTTGCCTTCCACGCCAAGGAAAGTCCCTTTCGGAAGCGGGACGGAGTCTTCAATCTTGTATCTTCATAGTTCGGGAGTCCGGCTGAAGGTATAGTTCGGCTATCCGAACACCCCCTAATCCAGGACTCCCTCAGTAGCCCCTGAACCAGGCTTCAATGACGACGAGTCCGGCGCGCAGATTGTCTTTGGCATTGCAAGGCGGGTTCCTCCTCCAAGTACTTTATAGAAGATTTTAAACACAAAGATAGTGTCCGGCTTTGCAAAATAAGTTTTCCACATATTGCCATAGAGAGAATAATATTTACACAAATCTAATCTGCTGGCGTATCCCGTAGTGCGACACACCACGACCAAGCTTTTATCCGAGTCGTTTCACTATCCCACCTCAGCGCGTCATGCGAGGCGGTTTCCTTGGCACGTCTTGTCAAAGCAGAGATCGTGTCCCCTTATTCCGGGATTCTCATCAATACGGGCGTGGGTAACCCAACCGCGCCTTTGATTACGGCGCTTGGAGATAAGCGGGTTTTGCCAGGCAGGTGGGGACATGTAGTTGCGTCCACCCATATAAGGGGATAAGGATCCACCTTTTCACCCACTCCTTCTTCCTCCTTTGCCTATCCATTGTTGCGCACTCAAGCTCCAGCGCCCAAGGCCGCACTACCACCTCAACGTTCTCAAGTCATGTCTGGAGCGGGAGGCAAGTGGATGGTCTCCTCCGTCACGGAGGGACACATCAATAAGCTGAGGAAGGCCGGATATCTGGCTAGCAACATCGCGCACCGGCTTCCCGAAAAGGGGCAGCTCATCCCCACTCCTAGGCCCCATGAGAGGGTGGTATTCCTCCCCCATTTACTCCGTGGACTGGGCTTCCCTCTGCATCCATTTGTCTGGGGGCTCATGTTCTACTACGGCCTGGATTTCCATGATCTGGCCCTGAACTTCGTCCTCAACATCTCGGCGTTTATCGTCGTGTGCGAGGGGTTCCTCCGCATCCGCCCCCATTTCGGCCTATGGCTTAAGACTTTCAACGTCAAGCCAAAGGTGGTGCACAGCAGCTAGGCGGAGTGCGGCGGTGCCATGGTTGGAAAGATGGCCAACGTCCTGTGGCTCGAGGGCTCCTTTGTGGAGACCCTGAAGGGGTGGCAATCATGGTGGTTTTACGTCACCGAGCCGCGCGACGCCGAATGGGTCGCACCCCCTGAGTTTCGATCCGGCCCCCCTACGCGGCTCACCTCCTGGAAGGAGACATGCCTGTCTTGGGGTAAAAAAGGAGAGCTGACCGGACTCCTAACATGCATCCAAACCCTGGTGGACAAGAATCTCAAGCTTGTCAACGTAGTCCAGGTTATGCTCATCCGCCTGATCCTCCCGTGTCAACGACGGGCCTTCAACCTGTGGGAGTTCGACCAGGCGCAGCATCGAACTCTAAACAGGCTCTTCGACATGACGTACGAAGATGCCTGGAGGATGCTTTTCAAAGGCGCCGAGGCTCCCGCATCCGCTACCGAGGATCGCGGATTCAGTACTCGGCATCACGCTCATGCGGTAAGCTGTTTTTGTCCTTTTACAGGGTATCAGTTTCTCATAGTTTGTCTCTATGCGGGATCTAAGTTCCCTTATCTTTGATAGGATTGGGAGCTGACGTCCGAACAGATCAACTGTCCGGATCCTTTGCCCAAAGGCCCAGCAGACGCTCGCTTGGCGAAGCTGCTGGTTCCGGTGCCCTATGTGGTGCCGGAGAAGAAGGCCACGAAAAGGGCCACGGGGACTCGAAAGAGTGCCCGGCGCCAGGAGGTTTCGGATTCGTCATCCGATGGTCCCGAAGCGCCTTCCTCTCATGAAGACGAGGAGGAAGAAGAAGAGACCTCTCCCCCTCCAGCGGGAGGAGAGAAGAAAAGGAAGGCCGCCCTCTCTGAGGAGGCCGGAGGGTCCAAGAAGGGGAAAACCCTTCCTCCGGACTACTCCAACGACACCGACAACGACGAAGAGGAGTGGCAGCCCAGGGCCAAGCCCCTGGCAAAATCGTAAGTATCCAGATATCAGAGTAATTCATAGTATTCGTTTATTGCACAACTTTCCCTTATGTCGAATATGCTTATGCAGCCCACCCAAAGACCGGCTCGACGCGTCGTCGAGCGGCTCACTGGACTCGTCGGATGTGAAGTCGCTTCCGACGGCTTCCTCCCCCCGCCCTATGGACGACACCGAGGTGTTGTCCCAATAGGTTTCAAGCAGGGAGGAGGTGTTCCCGGAGGCGCTGCAAGGCGACCTCCCAGACTCCAGGAGTAAAGGGGATGAAACCCCCCAGGGCTCCAAGTCCGTCTCTAGGCCGGACACCGCTCCGAAACCTTCAAGGGTTCCGGAGTCCGGCGGGGGACCTCCTTCCAAGAGGAGCAAGTCCACCGTGCCGGCGACCCCCGTCCACCCGGAGGCACCGGACAATATGTTGGAGGCGCTCCAAGGTGCCTCCATCGATGAGGAGCACCGCGCTATTATGAGTGCGGTGGTCCAGAAGGTTCAGTCCGCCAAGAGCGGACTAACTGAAGCTTGTACTAGCCTTTTGACAGGCTTTGAGGTAAGTAAATAATGTGTAAATAATATTACCGCATAGACAGTAGCCCCTGATGCTCTGTTGGGCGTTCAGGAAGAAAAGCCGAATAGAGGATCAAAAAATTCGCAGGAGTCTAACAAAAGGAGTCAATATGTGTGTGCAGTCTTCTTTGCTGGCGTCCACCGTACTCACTGTGGAAGTGGACACGCTCAAGCAGAGCCTCGAGAAGTCCAAGCAAGAGCTCGGGCGTGCCAAGAAGTAGCTCGAGGAGAAGGAAGGTAGGAAATACCTTGGTTGAATATGTATATAAAAAAGGTGCAATTTCATGAAATGACAGGATTAACATGGCTATTGTAGGGGCCACATCTAAGGTGGCGACCCTTAAGCAAGCGCTGCTCGAGGCCGAGAAGAGTGCGGCCCCAGAGTGCACCAAGCGGGAGAGGTATGAGGCCGAGGTTGGCAAGGTGCGGCAAGAGCTCCAGGTTCTCATGAAGAAATATGAGAGTTTGGAGCTTGACTCGAAGACGCGAGCGTCCGAGCTCGGGCGGCTATTGAAAATGCCAAGTCTGCCAAGCCCGAATCCCAGAAGACCCTCCAGGAGTTGGATGAGGTGAAGAAATATGCAAAGTAAACACATAAACGTGAGTTACTTGATACTTACCCGAATCCGGAGCTCTCCAGGGGCATTTGCAGATCTTCCTTGGAGTGTATCCGATGCCGCCGCATTCTATCAAGCCGAGGAGAGCAGCTCGACGGAGAAGGTGTTCTGGTCTTAGTATGCTGAGGCCGGACACCCCGTGCCCCTGAGCGACCAGCCGAAGCAACTGGTCAAGCTCCAGAAGGCGGCCGAATAGGCCATGAAGGGCCTCCTAGTTCGGCTGTGGCCTGGAGAGGCTCTGCCTGGGAGCTATTTCGGGCTGGTGCGGCAGCTGGTGGAGGCCTGTCCAAGGCTCAAAGTCATCAAGTGCTCCGTCTGTATTGAAGGTGCCCGTAGGGCCTTTGCCCGTGCTAAGGTGCACTGGGGCAGGCTGGATGTGGAGAAGCTTGTGAAGGACGGGCCACCAGTGGGGAAAGAGCATCGCAAGCCCGAAAATTACTATAAGGATGTTCTGAAGGGTGCCCGCCTTGTGGCGGATGAATGTAGTAGGGATGTAAGTTTTGAGTAAAACTCGCTCGTTTTTGTCCTGTGCGCTGAAAACTTGTTCATATGCGCTGAGCAATGCTGCTTGAATTTAAAATATTACCTTCTGTGCGGCTGTTTATCAATACTGAGAGATGGCGAGTCGTCGGCTTCTGCCCCCTTGCCACTAGTGTTGGGGTGTTCGAGGATAAATCTGGGTGCTCTTTTTCCCATGTTTGGGTCCTTCGAGGGAGGCGCTCAGCCCGACGAATGAGGCAATCAGACTATAATGCGTGAACACTCTCACTTAGCCATATAATTCTATAATTTTAAATTTCGGCGAAGCCCCTAGTATTCGGAAGACCGAGTTCGGGGCGCTATCAACGCCTTGGCCGGACAGAGCCGACTCGTCGCCCTAAGCAGCATAAGTCTTTAGGGACTCGAAAAAACCTCTCAAACAGCGACCAGCTCTCGCTTCATCATGACAGTCAGTTCTAGCTTTCTCCACTGAGGTGCTCGGCCCAGCTCAATTGGGGCACAATCACAGTGGTTCTCCTAGTGCTACCTTAGCCGATATAGCGGAACGTAAGGCAACAAAACATAGGAGCCGGGCAAACCCAACTATTGACCCAAGACATGATTCGGAGCCGATGCATATAATGCTATAAGTTCGGGGTGCCGCACTTGTGAAAGTGTTCGGACTTCTCACACCATATTGAGGGGTGCTAAAAGCCCCTGGCGTATTTTGGCCGTACCAAGTTGTACGGGTGCAACATGTTGTTAAGGAACATTTATTTATAAAAAGATAGTGCAAAAATAGACAAAAGCTATGCATTGTTTATTAGAAATAGTTGCGATCAAAGCAGAACGATACAAGTAATGCGATAAACGAAAAGTTGGACTATTTAACATGTCTGCTCCAGGGGCAAGCTGCGGAATAGTATGCGAAATAGGTATACTGCTCGTGATAGAGACCACCTGGGATTTCCGTAATGCGGCATGGCTTGTCTGCTTCCCTGGTTCTTGCATCATTTGTGCGGCAATTGAACTGCCGAACAGGCCTTCCGAAGAGTAGAGTCCTGGAAGTAAGAGAAAAGTAAAAAATCGGCAGCCCCTGGTGAGGTTTAAGCCGTGTTTTGGGTGTGCCGTGATGGTGCCCCTCCCCCTATGCCCATGGTATTTCTAGAGCATAATTATGTACGCGAAGTACTGGCATCACCTTTTTGCTAGGGTTGGGGTTGGGGCCGCATTGCTACGCCTGCTCGAAACGTGCCAGGCGGTCTTGTTGTAGGTTACTCCGGGCGTGCTTGACGGTGTTCGGACGTTTAATGGCCGGACTGGAGAACTGCCCGGAGAGGCTGCTTTGTACTTCTGCTGCAAGGGCCGCCGTGTTCTCCTCCGTTCGGAGGGAGCGTTCGGTGTTTCCATTGACCGTAATTACTCCACGAGGGCCTGGCATCTTGAGCTTAAGGTATGCGTAGTGCGGTAACGCATTGAATTTGGCGAATGCGGTTCGTCCGAGCAGTGCATGATAGCCACTGCGGAATTGGACTATGTCGAAGACCAATTCCTCGCTTCGGAATTATCCGGGGGTCCGAAGACCACTTCAAGTGTGACTGAGCCTGTACAGTTGGCCTCTACACCTGGTATTACGCCTTTAAAGGTCGTTTTGGTGGGCTTAATCCTCGAGGGATCGATGCCCATTTTTCGCACTGTATCCTGGTAAAGTAGGTTCAGGCTGCTGCCGCCGTCCATGAGGACTCTAGTGAGATGAAATCCGTCAATAATTGGGTCTAGAACCAATGCGGCAAATCCGCCATGACAGATGCTAGTGGGATGGTCTCTTTGATCAAAGGTGATCGGGCAGGAGGACCATGGGTTGAACTTTGGGGTGACTGGCTCTACCGCGTATACGTCCCTTAACGCGCGCTTCCGCTCCCTTTTTGGGACGTAGGTGGCGTATATCATGTTCACCGTCCGCACTTGTGGGGGAAACCCTTCTGTCCATTGTTGTTCGGCGGCCGGGGCTCCTCGTCGTCGTTGCTATGCAGCCCCTTGTCTTCATTGTCGGCGCTTAACTTGCCTGCCTGGTTGAACACCCAACAATCCCTGTTGGTGTGATTGGCCGGCTTTTCGGGGGTGCCATGTATTTTGCACAAGCGGTCGAGTATTTGGTCCAAGATGGACGGGCCCCTAGGATTCCTTTTGAATGCCTTTTTCCGCTGACCGTATTTAGAGCCTCTGAATCCGGAATTAACTGCCGTATCCTCAGCATTGTCGCCGTTGATGCGGCGCTTCTGCTTGTTGCGACGTGACCTGCCACTAATATCCCTGGTGTCCGAACTACCAGGGTTCTTGGTCATATTGTTGCTACGAGCAAGCCAGCTGTCTTCTCTCGCGCAAAAGCGGGTCATGAGTGTCGTGAGTGCCGCCATAGATTTCGGCTTTTCCTGTCCAAGGTGCCGGGCCAGCCACTCGTCACGGATATTGTGCTTGAAGGCTGCTAGGGCCTCAGCGTCCGGACAGTCGACTATTTGATTTTTCTTTGTTAGGAACCGTGTCCAGAATTGCCTGGCCGATTCCTCTGGCTGCGGAATTACGTGACTTAGGTCATCAGCGTCTGGGGGTCGCACATAAGTGCCCTGGAAATTGTCGAGGAATGCGGCTTCTAGGTCCTACCAACAACTAATTGATCCTATTGGCAAGCTGTTGAGCCAATGCCGAGCTGGTCCTTTAAGCTTGAGTGGGAGGTATTTGATGGCGTGAAAATCGTCGCCGCGGGCCATGTGGATATGAAGGAGATAATCCTCGATCCATACCGCAGTGTCTGTTGTGCCATCATATGATTCGATGTTTACGGGTTTGAAACCCTCGGGGATTTGATGATCCATTATTTCGTCTGTAAACCACAGTGGGTGTGCGGCGCCTCCGTACTGGGTGATATCATGACGTAGCTCCAATGAGTTTTGTCTACTGTGTTCGGCCCTGCCGAATTTGTGGCCGGCGTGACGGTTACTGTCTCGAGCCATGGGGTGCCCACACGATCCGTAGATCGATCGTGTTTGCCCTGCCTTGTACTCCAACATGTCTTGTAAGTCCGGCGCATATTCCCATGCCTTGGTACGGGGTGAGGCTTGAGTGGAGGGCCGGGAGGCCTATCTGTCGCGGCCACGAGGTGGCCGTTCGGCCGCATCAAGTGCTTCCTCCTCTAATTGGGGTAGCAACATGCGCTTTGGGTAACTCTTGGAGGGGCGTTCAAGTTTATGCTCTTCGGCCGCAAGGACTTCGGTCCATCTGTCAACTAGCAAATCTTGATCAGCTCGGAGCTGTTGCTGTTTTTTCTTGAGGCTTCTTGCCGTGGCCATAAGCCTGTGTTGGAAACGCTTTTGCTCAACGAGATCATTTGGCACGACGAATTCATCGTCGTCGAGGCTTGCCTCGTCTTCGGAGGGGGGCATATAATTATCGTCCTCGCCTCTTTGTTTGCCGCTCTCTCATGAGGGCTGGTTTCTCCATCCTCCTGTGCTAAACCTTGCTGGAGGGGGTTTTCTTCGGCACTCTCCGGAGTATTATTATCTCCCGTGCTAGAATCACCGTTTTTGTGTTGGCGGGATTTTGAGCGGCGCCGCTGACGCTGGCGCTTGGGCTGTTTCTTGGAGGGGTCATCCTTCGCTATTCCATCGCCCTCTCCCTCTTTTGGGGTGTCCACCATTTATATGTCATATGACGAGGTGGCCTTCCAGGGCCTAGTAGGCGCTGGTTCTTCATCATCTCCTTCATCGGCGTCCATACCGTCGATATCTTCGGAGTCGAAGTCGAGCATGTCGGTTAAATCATCGATAGTGGCTACAAAGTGGGTGGTGGGTGGGTTTTGAATTTCTTCATCGTCAGTACCCCAACCTTGCTGACCGTAGTCCGACCAAGGCTCTTCTGATAAAGAGAGAGACTTTAGTGACTTCAGGATATCGCTGAAAGGCGAGTGCTGAAAGATGTCCGCGCCGTGAACTCCATGATCGGCGCCCAATCGGATTCGATCGGCAGGGGCGCGGAGGGTTCGGAGTCCGGAGAAGAATCCGGCTCCGTGGAGTCACGAGTCTCGCAGAGTACGGGGCTGGTGTTTGTCTCAACTGCCATTGGGATCACAGCCCCCGAGGTGGCGTCCAACCGCCCATCCTCGATCGGCGCGGTTGGCTTCGAACTAAGGGTCGGAGCCGATGCGGGTGCGGCCTCCAGGGCACTGTTCGGCGGCAGAGCTAGATCATGCTCGTCATGGCAGTGCGGCGCGCTTGGCAGTGGTTCGAATCCGCCGAAGATCAAGTCCCCGCGGATGTCAGCCGTGTAGTTTAAATTTCCAAATCTGACCTGACGGCCAGGGGCATAGCTTTCGATCTGCTCTAGATGGCCAAGTGAATTGGCCCGCAGTGCGAAGCCGCAAAAGACGAAGATCTATCCGAGGAGGAAGGCCTCACCCTGGACTGCATCGCCATTGATGATCGTAGGAGCCATCGGGCCTGACGGCGACGGCACAGAGGAACTCTCAATGAAAGCACCAATGTCAGTGTCAAAACCGGCGGATCTCGGGTAGGGGGTCCCGAACTGTGCGTCTAGGCCGGATGGTAACAGGAGGCAAGGGACACGAAGTTTTACCCAGGTTCGGGCCCTCTCGATGGAGGTAAAACCCTACATCCTTCTTGATTAATATTGATGATATGGGTAGTACAAGAATAGATCTACCATGAGATCAGAGAGGCTAAACCCTAGAAGCTAGCCTATGGTATGATCGTTGATGTGTATGTTGTCCTACGGACTAAAACCCTCTGGTTTATATAGACACCGGATAGGGTTAGGGTTACATAGAGTTGGTTACAATGGTAGGAGATCTTCATATCCGTATCACCAAGCTTGCCTTCCACGCCAAGGAAAGTCCTTTCCGGACGCGGGACGGAGTCTTCAATCTTGTATCTTCATAGTCCGGGAGTCCGGCTGAAGGTATAGTTCGGCTATCCGAACACCCCCTAATCCAGGACTCCCTCAGTCGACTCGAGCAACAGAACATAACCAACTAAATGTTGACATTTGCAGTGCTGCTACATCTGGAACTTCTTCTTACCAATATCGAGACAAGGAGATGGAGGACGCGGTTACCTCCAACCCAGGTAAAAACTCTTATGATCTTCTTCTTTGATTACTTGGTCGATTAATTTCTAGTGATTCACTTGGGGTCGACTGATTTCTTTGCAGCTCCACCCAACGTCATCGATCTTCCAGATGATGATCATGATGTGGCCCCTAGGCCTAGAAAGAACAAAAAGGTAGCAGCTGGCAAGACGTCTCAACGGGGACCGACGACAACACCAACCGTCCGGCAGTCTGACGACGTAGGCGGGGCCTCTGTAACTTTGGCTGTACCATTGTCGAGCGAGCGCCCTGCACCGTCGATTGTACCGGTGTTTCCTTCAGTCGTCCAACCTCACCCTTCGGAGCTCCAAGCTGCCGCACCTGGGTCGTCTGCCCCCTTCTTCACCAACTACCATGTTCCGGAAAACCAGTCGGACGCGGCTGCGGAAGCCATCCGTCAGGCTAACGTAATGATGGAGCGGATGAAGACGGTGCACGAGAATAGGCAGGCTGCTTACGACGCCAGCGCTGCTCTCCGGGCCAATGTCTAGGTAAGTAAACTTTCGACTGACCTTGTTCTATTAGGATATGCTACCTGAAATATTTCCTTCCATACAATCTCTTATTGTTTGCGTCAAATCTGTACACCCACTGGGTGTTTTGTTGTCTTTGGTATTTGCGCTCTTCCACTCGGCCTGGGCGAGTGGGATCTGAACCGGTGGGGGCACGCTAAGTGCACCCACTGGGTGTAGTCCCCGAGACCGCAGTCGACTGCGGGCAGTCGACTGGGGTCTGAGTTCTTTTTTACTTTCTTTTCTTCCACTCAACCCGGTCGGACCGGTCGAATGAGATCTGAACCAGTGGGGGCACGTCAAGTGCACCCACTGGGTGTAGTCCCCGAGACCGCGGTCGACTGCTGGCAGTTGGCCGGGGTCTGAATAGTTCTTTTCTCTTTTTTACTCGACCCGGGCGGACCGATCGAGTTGGGTCTGAATCAGTGGGGGCACACCAAGTGCACCCGCTGGGTGTAGTCCCCGAGACCGCTGTCGACTACGGGCAGTCGGCTGGGGTCTGAGTAAACTTTTAAGTTTCGTTCACTCGAAAGTAAATAACCTTTGATCTTGTCGATTGACACGTCTTTTACCTGCTGCAGAAATCTTGTACTCTCATTTATAAGTTTGCCTAATTTGAGGAGAAGCAGAGGCAACTCAACCTCGACTTGGAGCTGGCCCAACAAAATTTGAAGAAAGCTCAAGATGAAGTACTGGTATGGAAGGTAACTGCCTGTCGACCGTTCACGTCGATCGTCTTTTAAGATATTTCTTCGATCTCTTGTTTGATCCGATTGCTTCTTTGCAGAGAAAATGAGGTTGGCTTTGGAGAAGAAGGACTTGGACCTTGCAGCTGCGCAGAAGGAAGCTCAAGATAAGACTACCCTTGCAGATCAGAAGTTGGCATCAGTCGGAGCGTTGGAAGGGGAGGTGAACAAGCTGAAGTCCTGTCTCAATGAGTCTAACCGAGGAGTAAGTCGTCTGAAGAAGGATAAGATTGCCTTGAATGAGAAGCTGGAGTCTGTGGTCCGTAAGAGAAATGACACGGAAGTCTATCTGAGAACTCTTGCTAAGAAGCTCTACCTTATGCTGGAAGGTGCTCCTTTTAATCCGACTGCTTTGCTGCTTGCAAGTTAATCCTGTCCAGTCGACTCACTAACTCTTTGACTGCAGAATTCTGCCAAAACTTTGACGAGGAAACCGGAAGGATCGAAACGGGTCTATACCCTATCGTTTCTCCAGTTTGCGACGAAACTGCCATGAACGTGCTTCGACTGGAATCCCGTGTCGCCAGCGTCACAAGTTACCTCGCACGTCTGAAGGTGGCAGTTTCACAGATCGACTCATCACTCTAGCCAAGGGCGACGCTTCAAAATGACCTGGAATCTATGATGGCTCGGCTCAACGAGATTCCTGCTCGAGTGCAAGAATGGAAGAAGTCCTCTACCCAGTGTGGTGCTGACTTGGCGTTGTCCTTGGTAAGAGTCCACTGCAAGGAAGCTCGTGAAGACAAGCTGGCGGCGATCAAGGTCGCCAACACCAAAAGGCACGACTTCCAGTCCTTTATGGAGACTTTCGTCGCTGCTACCACTCGTATCGTAGATGGAATCGACCTAGATGAATTCATCGAACCCGCTAGCCCTCCTCCTGCCAAGTGAACAAACTATGAGATTTAAACCTATCTTTAATTTGCCTCAGAATGCCGAGTGGTTACTGTAACCATTAAACTCATTCGGGATTGATGCTCGAATAATTTTGATTTGTTGCTTGGAACTTTAGGATTTATCTGAACTGCTTTTGAATATGCTTGTGATTGCTTTTGGGATCTGCTCCCTACTTGGAGTGATCTTCGAGTTTGAGATGCAGCCTTGAAATGGAGACTTCAATCGAACTGCGCCTTGTCGCCTTTGCGGACAAGGATGAAACACATGTTGTATTTGTGGTGTAGCTCGAAGGAGAAGGTTGCAGTCGACCCGCGCCTCATCGTCCTTGTGGACAAGGGTGGAGCGCACATTGTATTTGTGGCGTAGCTCGAAGAAGAAGGTTGTAGTCGACCCGCGCCTCGTCGTCCTTGCAGACAAGGGTGGAGCGCATGTTGTATTTGAGGCGTAGCTCGGAGAAGAAGGTTGCAATCGACCTGCGCCTCGTCGTCCTTGCAGACAAGGGTGGAGCGCACGTTGT
Source organism: Triticum aestivum (assembly GCF_018294505.1). Classification (NCBI taxonomy): domain Eukaryota; kingdom Viridiplantae; phylum Streptophyta; class Magnoliopsida; order Poales; family Poaceae; genus Triticum; species Triticum aestivum. The sequence goes on from NC_057797.1 coordinate 536,543,210, forward strand.
ATTTGTGGCGTAGCTCGGAGAAGAGGGCCGCGGTCGACCTGCACCTCGTCGTCCTTGCGGGTAGGGATGGAGCATACGTTGTACTTGTGGCGCAGTTCTTAGGGAAAGGACTGGACTGCAGCTAAGCCCTCGAGTGGGAGGATCGTTCACCACTCGGTAGGTGTTTTACCAACTTAGGCGAGTACTGGACTACAGCTTAGCCCCCTGAGTGGGAGGATTGCTCACCCCTCGGTAGGATTTTGCAAACTTAGGCAAGTACTGGACTACAGCTAAGCCCCTGAGTGGGAGGATTGCTCACCACTCGGTAGGATTTTACAAACTTAGGCGAGTACTGGACTGTAGCTAAGCCCCCGAGTGGGAGGATTGCTCACCACTCGGTAGGATTTTACAACTTAGGCGAGTACTGGACTGCAGCTAAGCCCACGAGTGGGAGGATTGCTCACCACTCAGTAGGATTTTACAAACTTAGGCGAGTACTGGACTACAGCTAAGCCCCCGAGTGGGAGGATTGCTCACCACTCGGTAGGATTTTACAAACTTAGGCGAGTACTGGACTGCAGCTAAGCCCCCGAGTGGGAGGATTGCTCACCACTCGGTAGGATTTTACAAACTTTGGCGAGTACTGGACTGCAGCTAAGCCCCCGAGTGGGAGGATTGCTCACCACTCGGTAGGATTCTACAAACTTAGGCGAGTACTGGACTGCAGCTAAGCCCCCGAGTGGGAGGATTGCTCACCACTCGGTAGGATTTTACAAACTTATGCGAGTACTGGACTGCAGCTAAGCCCCCGAGTGGGAGGATTGCTCACCACTCGGTAGGATTTTACAAACTTAGGCGAGTACTGGACTGCAGCTAAGCCCCGAGTGGGAGGATTGCTCACCACTTGGTAGGATTTTATAAACTTAGGCGAGTACTGGACTGCAGCTAAGCCCCGAGTGTGAGGATTGCTCACCACTCGGTAGGATTTTACAAAGTTAGGTGAGTACTGGACTGTAGCTAAGCCCTGAGTGTGAGGTTTTCTCACCACTCGGTAGGATTTTACAAACTTAGGCGAGTACTAGACTCGTAGCTAAGCCCCCGAGTGAGAGGCTTGCTCATCACTCGGTAGGATTTTCTTTCAAACTTAGGCGAAACGGATTCGTGGCTAAGCTGTCGGATTTCGGGTTCCGGCAGACCCTTGAGGTTCGAACACTGGGGTGCGCGCGGAGATTTCGCCTCCTACCTACCTGCACCCCTCCGCCATGCTAGGATCTAAAACTAAGGAAAGAACAACACAAGAGACACAGGGTTTATACTGGTTCGGGCCACCGTTGTGGTGTAATACCCTACTCCAGTGTGTGGTGTGGTGGATTGCCTCTTGGGCTGATGATGATGAACAATATAAGGAAGAACAGCCTCGTGAGGGTCTGTTCTTGGCTGGGGCGATGAACTGCTTAGTGGAGTTCAGTCACCTTCTCTCTCTCTCTCTGCCTCCAGCCAACCAACCGAACCCCCTCTCTCTGTGGGTGGCTGGTCCTATTTATAGAGGCCCTGGTCCTCTTCCCAAATATCGAGCGGGAAGGGAGCCAACAATGGCGGGCTAATTTGAAGGGGGACAGCTAGTATCAGCTATCCTGACAAAAGTGGTCTTCGTCTGCACAAAGCTCTGGTGATGACGTTGTCTTGGGCTCCACGATGACCTCCGTCTCGTAGTCCTCCTGGTCTAGGTCTCGTTGCACCAAAATGGCAACCTTTGCCTGACGCCTCGGTACTCCGCGGCTGCGCTCGCCCCCTTTGCACCAAAGAGGAAAGGAGGACGCTGCGCGGGCTGTCACCCACCTGGCGCCCTGAGTCATCATGGCTTGCGTCACGGGAACCTCGTGAGGTACCCTGCCTTGATCTCTCCGCCTCCTCATGAGCCAGCCTGACGAGGCCATGCCTGAGGAAGCTCCGCGTCGTCCGCCCCGCGAGGCTTGGCCCCTCGCGAGGGTCTTGGGTTTGCGTTGGTGAAGATGGGCCGTGCTGGGCCCCCCTTTGAGCCACGCCGCAGGCCGCAGGCAGGCAAGTCTGGGGACCCCCGTTCCCAGAATGCCGACAGTAGCCCCCGGGCCCAAGGCGCGCCCGGACTTGGCCGTGCAGGGAGGCGGAAGGGCAAGAGCGAAGCGCTGCGGGCCCTAACAGCCTGCGGCCTTGGGCGCCGCGTGGCGGTTGATTGGACGTGGGCGTCTCCACTTCCCCATGATGCCTCGGCAACTGCACGGATTGGACAAGTCCCTGTATGCAAAATCGGGTCATGATTACCTGCGATTGTGGAGGTCATCGGTTGGCCCTTGCCAACTATAAGTACTGATCGACGCGCGCCCTTCCAGTTCATCTCCCCTTGCTTCTCCTTCTTCTCCATGGCCCCGTCGAGGAGGTTCTCGGCCGCGGAGAAGGGGAAGGCCTGCCAGGTTGAGCATGCCTCTCCTCCGCCCAAGCGCAGCCGAGGGCGCCCCCGCAAACATCTTGTGGCCACCACGGCAGCTCCCCGCGGCCGCGGAGATGCCTTCCAGCTCGGTGGCAGGCAGATTACTGCGACCAGGGGGTGCGCTCCGGCTGCGCGTCCCCCCATGCCGCGCTTCTGCGCTGCCGAGGTGCTGCCGGAGTTCGTCGTGTGGTCGGCGGAGCCGACTAGCACCCGGCTTCCTCTTCCTCGCTTCCTCCTTGGCAAACTCCCGGCCGGCGCCCCGGGCGGCCTCTGGCTTCAGGCTGACGGCTGCTGCAGCCGGGCCTCATGGGTTTCACTGGAGGTCTCCGCAGCCGGGAGCCTGGCCCTGGCCCGCGGTTGGCAGTCGTTTGCCCACGCGCGCGGCCTGGGCCGTCGGTGCACCCTACACTTCAAGTTTGACAGTGATGCCACCCTCTACGTGAGGGTGTTTGGGGAAGATGGTCGCCGCGCAGGGTGTTGCCCCAAGGGTGACGACCGCGGCTGGGAACCCGACTCCGGCGATGACGGAGAGGGCAGCGCTCACGCGGCAGGCGGCGCTCAGGGTTCTTCAAGCTTCTCCGGTTCTTCTTCAGGCGGCGACTCTTCTAGCGGTGGCCGTGGTCAGCCCCCACGCCGCCGTATCTGCTTGGGAGGTGGCAGCGTGTCCGCCCACTATCGCGCCCTGGTGAAGCGCGAGAGGGAGTCCTCCTGAGCTCCGGAGGCAGCTTGGGCTTCCCTGCGGGCCGGTGTGAGGCGAGCTGCACTAGATTTGTTCTTTCTTTTCCTTTTTCCTGCGTAAAAAGGATAGTAGTGTGGAGCCCCGCGGGGGCGTGTATGGGTTATTGCTGTTAATCATCGTTTTGCTTTCTTTATCGTACCTTCCGGCTACTTGCCCACACGTGGATGGTTCCCGGCCCCAACCGTGGGGGCGACCGACCCAGGCCCTGTGTCTGTGTCGCGGTGCACGAGGGGCACGAACTGGAGGGGTGCTCCTGCAAGGGGCCCAGGTCGCGAACCCTTTGAATGACTAGGATAGGGACTCTCGTGAGGGCGCTCGGCTGCCCCCCTCGCGAGGCTTTGCACCAAAGAAATCGAGGCAGGAGAATGAATGGTCGAAGAACCGCAAGCCAAAGACGGCAACAACTTCAATAAAACTTTGAATGAGAAGGAACAAGCCAACTACGAAAAGCAAATGAAAAGCCGCGTGCGGCACCTAATCTAGTCTTCGACGTCTTCTCACCAGCGCGGAGCTAAGTGCTGCCACTGGGCATGGGAGGGAGCCCCAGGGCCTGAGGCCGGCGCTCCTGAGACTCCGGGGCGTGTACAGCCCCAACTCATTATTACGTGAGAGTGTCACGGGCGGCGAGCTTCACACGCGTTAGCCTTCTTCACAGGCTCCGGCCCTTTTCTAAAACGCGATAGCTTCACAGGCACTCGCCTTGCTTCACAGGCTCTGGGCCTTTTCCAAAACGCGATGGCTTCACAGGCACTCGCCTTGCTTCACAGGCTCTGGGCTTTTTCCAAAATGCGATAGCTTCACAGGCACTCGCCTTGCTTCACACGCTCTGGGCCTTTTCCAAAACGCGATAGCTTCACAGGCACTCGCCTTGCTTCACAGGCTCTGGGCCTTTTTAGGGGTAGAACCTCCGGAGGTGCTGGATGTTCCATGCATTCTGGACCGGCACTCCCTCCTGAGTCTCCAAGCGCGCGGAGCCGGGCCTGCAAACATGAACAACCTTGAACGGGACCTCCCACATGGGAGAGAGCTTGTGCAGTCCCTCCCTGGAGAGAACCCGCCTGAGCACGAGGTCTCCTACCTCAAGAGTCCTGGGGCGGATGTTGCGGCAGTGATATCACCGCAATGCCTATTGGTACCTCGCCACTCGTAGCGCGGCTTCTCGGCGACGTTCCTCCCCCAGCACGAGGTCCATCCCTCGCATGGCGTCCTGTCGCGCCTCGTCGAACGCCAGGACCCGCGCGGAGCGATGTTTGACCTCGTGAGGGAGGACCTCTTCGGCTCCGTAGACCAGGAAGAACGGGGTCTCCCCAGTCGGCTTGGTCGCGGTTGTGCGGATGGACCACAACACGGACTGAAGCTCGTCATACCAACCTCTGCCGCAGGCCTCCAGCTTCTTCTTGAACGTCCTGGTTTTGAGGCCCCTCAGGACCTCCGCGTTTGCCCGCTCGGCCTAGCCGTTGCTTCGGGGGTGCGCCACTGAAGCGTAGCATATCTGTGTTCCAAGGTTAGCACAGTATGTTTTGAACATGTTACTGGTGAACTGCGAACCGTTGTCCGTGATGATGCGATTCGGCACCCCGAACCGGCTCATGATGCCCTTGATGAACTTGACCGCGGAACCCGCGGGGATGGTGCGGACAACCTCTACTTCAGCCCACTTGGTGAACTTGTCCACGGCAACGTAAAGGTAGCAGTAGCCCCCTGGCGCCTGAGGAAACGGGCCCAGGATGTCAAGCCCCCAGACTGTGAATGGCCACGAAAGGGGGATAGTCTGCAAGCCTCCTGCTGGCTGATGGATCTGCTTGGCGTGGAACTGGCAAGCTTCACAAGCTTTCACTAGTTCCATGGCGTCATTGAGCGCGGTGGGCCAATAAAACCCACTGCGGAACGCCATGCCGACGAGGGTCCGTGATGATGAGTGATGTCCACAGTCTCCGCCGTGTATATCTTCTAGTAGTTCCTTCCCTTGCTCCCTGGAGATGCAGCGCAGGGATACATCGTTTGGTCGCTTCCGATAGAGCTCTCCATCTTTGATGCAGTATGTCGTGGCCTAGCGTGCCACTCGCTCTGCTCTCCTCCTTCTCCGGCAGGGTCCCTTGCGTTAAGTAGCTCGGGAGCTCCGCGATCCAACATCCCTCCTGAGGTTCCACTGTCAGGAGCAGGCATGCTCTCGAGGCTGGGCCACAGGCCGGAGCTCCTGAGGCAGGTGGCTGGGGGAGCTCCTCCCGGGGCTGACCGTGTTTGATAATGACGGCAGGGCTGAAGGCTTGAAGAGCCGCTCCTCGAAAACGCCAGGCTCCTGAGGTAACCGCCTGGACGCGCGTTTGGCGATGTCATCGGCTTCCTAATTGGTGCCACGAGGCACATGCTGCAACTCCAGCCCCCAGAACTGCTTCTCCATCCTGCGGACTTCCGCAAGGTAGGCTTCCATGTGCTCATCCTTCGGCTCGTGCACATTGTTGGAGGAATTGACAAGGAGCTGTGAATCGCCCTTGATGGTGAGGCGTTTCACCCCCAGGGCAGCTGCGGCCTTCAAGCCCGCTATTAAACCTTCATACTCCGCTATGTTGTTGGAGACCTTTTCACCTTGCTGGAAGCAGAGCTGCATGGCGTAATAGAGCTTGTCCTGAGTGGGCGATATAAGCACCGCCCCAGCCCCAGCGCTGTGCCTAGAGAACGCCCCATCAAAGTACATGACCCAGCCTTCTGGCGCCTCGCTTCCCGGGGACAGGGACCGATCCTCGTCGGCCTTGAGGCCTGGCGCCTCTGTCCATTCTGCCACAAAATCCGCCAACGCTGCTCCCTTGATGACCCTGGTCGTGCTGAATTCGAGCTGAAACACTTGCAGCTCTATGTTCCACTCAGCAACCCTCCCAGCTGAATTGGGGCTCCTGAGAACTCTCTCCAGGGGGTATGACGAGACGACCTTGATGGGGTGACCCTGAAAATAGTGCCGCAGCTTGCACGAGGCCACCAGTAGCGCGAGGAGGAGTTTCTGAGGCATGGGGTACCGTGCCCTTGCATCCCGCAACACCGTGCTGACGAAGTACACTGGGTGCTCAACGAGGTGGAGTGCGTCAGTGCTGGTGGCTCCCTTCGGGGACCTTGGCGCCTCTTGAGGTAATGAGGACTCCTGAGACTGGCCATCTGGGAGTGGGGCCTCTTCCGCTTCCGATGCGCCCCTCTGCGGCGGCTGATCCACCTCAGCCGCTGTAGCGGTTTCTGTGGGCCTTCCCCGTTCCTGTTCCGCCTCGTCCCAGGCCGCTGCTGCGGTTTTGATTCGACGCTCCTCTCTGACTGCCACCAAGGCTGCGCTGGTGGAGTAGGGAGTGGCGGCAAGGTAAAGCACCATGGGTTCTTGAGGGCGCGGAGCCACCATGACCGGTGGACTGGTCAGGTATCTCTTGAGATCCTGGAATGCCTTGTCGACCTCTTCAGTCCACTCGAAGGGCCCCTTTTTCTTCATTAGCTGGAAGAAAGGTAGCGCTCGCTCCCCCAACTTGGAGATGAAGCGCCCTAGCGCGGACACACGCCCCGTGAGCTTCCGCATTTCTCTGAGGGTCTTTGGCGGGCTCATGTCTTCCACTGCCTTGACCTTCTCTGGGTTAGCCTCGATGCCTCAGTGGGACACGAGGAAACCCAAGAGCTTGCCCGAGGGGACTCCGAACACACACTTCTCTGGGTTGGGCCATAGGTTCACTGCGTTGAGGCTCGCGAAGGTTTCCTCCAGGTCTTGTATCAAGGTCCTGGCCTCCCAAGATTTTACCATGATGTCATCGACGTAAGCTTCGACATTCTTCCCGAGCTGCGGGCCCAGGGTGATGTGCATCAGCCGCTGAAAGTTCGCCCCTGCGTTACGCAGCCCGAATGGCATGCATGTGTAGCAGTACACCCCACACGGGGTTAGGAAGGCCGTCTTCTCGACGTCTTCTACCGCCATCTTGATCTGGTGATACCCAGAGAAGGCATCCAGGAAGCATAACAGGTCGCATTCCGCAGTGGAATCGACGATCTGGTCGATGCAGGGGAGCGGGAACGGATCTTGCAGGCACGCTTTGTTGAGGTTGGTGAAGTCGACACACATGCGCTCCTTCCCTCCCTTCTTTGGGACAACGACAGGGTTGGCCAACCAATCTGGGTATTGGACCTCGCGAATGACCCCAGCGGCCTCTAATTTGCGGGTCTCTTGGACGATGAAGGCCTGCTTTTCTGTGGACTGCCGCTTGGCCTTCTGCTTCACAGGGCGCACGTTGGGGCACACATTGAGGTGATGCTCGATTACACTCCTGGGGATCCCTGCCAACTGGTCTGGCTCCCAAGCAAATACCTTCTTGTTTGCACGCAGGAACCCGACCAAGGCCTCTTCCTGCTCGGGTTTGAGGTGGGCGCCTATGGTGAAAGTGGCGTTGGTGGACCCGTCCTCATCGACGAGTATCTGCTTGGTTTCTGCCTTGTCTTGGGTGAACAACTGCTTCTTCTTGGTGGGCGCAGCTCCCTTGGGCTCGGGGGCCTCGAAGTCGACGGGTTGTGCCGACGTCGCTGTCTTGAAGACGAGCTTGAGCACCCGCAGAGCGTCCCCGATGTCCCCGTGCACGGTGAGGACTCCGCTGCTCCCAGGCATCTTCATGAGGTTGTACGCCGGGTGCATCGCTGCCATGAACTGGGCCAGCGTTGGGTAGCCGAGGATGGCATTGTAGGGGAGGCCGATGGGGGCGATGTCGAAGTCGACCAGCTCCGTGCGGAAGTTGTCGTAGGTGCCGAATGTTACTGGGAGCCGGATCTGTCCCAGGGAGCTGGACGATCCGCCACCAACGCCTGAGAAGGGCCGGCTGGGTCGCAGCCGTTCCTGGGGTATGCAGAGGAGATTGAAGGCCTCGACCGAGAGCATGCTGAGGCCCGCGCCGCCATCAATGAGGGTTCTGGTGACAGCCACCTGACAGATGGTGGGGGTGCACAGCATGGGGAGCGCACCCGAGCAGGCCGAGTTGGAGGGGTGGTCCTCCGAGCTGAAGGTCAGGCTGGTCTCGGGCGCCGCCCGATCCAGGGGAGCCCCCTGTCGCGTGGAAGCGGCGCTGACCCGGCGGATGAACGGCTTGACGTGGTGACTTGTGGGCGGCGCCTGCGAGCCGCCCAAGAGGGCCGCGACGACTGGGGGTGTTGATGTAGCGCGATAGACGGGGGAGAGGTTGCGGGGCAAAGAACCAACTGTGGTGAGCGTGGGAGTTGCGGTGCGGCCGTCTTGCCGCACGGACGGATGCTGGGACGATGCTTGCCGCTCGTCCCCCGCCGGGCCGGTGGCGGCATTGACGGCAGGTGACGGGGAACGGCGTGGATGCCCGCCGACAGGGGCCATCTGGGCAACGCGGGAAGCGAGTGCGGCCCGGCGCTCGGCGCGGGCCCAACCAGCGTCAGACATGGGCATGATGGTCGGAGGAGAACGGGGTGGTGGAAGACGAATCCTGGCGCACCCCTACCTGGCGCGCCAAATGTCAGATTTCGGGTTCCGGCAGACCCTTGAGGTTTGAACACTGGGGTGCGCGCGGAGATTTCGCCTCCTACATACCTACACCCCTCCGCCATGCTAGGATCTAAAACTAAGGAAAGAACAACACAAGAGACACAGGGTTTATACTGGTTCGGGCCACCATTGTGGTGTAATACCCTACTCCAGTGTGTGGTGTGGTGGATTGCCTCTTGGGCTGATGATGATGAACAATACAAGGAAGAACAGCCTCGTGAGGGTCTATTCTTGGCTGGGGCGATGAACTGCTCAGTGGAGTTCAGTCACCTTCTCTCTCTCTCTCTGCCTCCAGTCAACCAACCGAACCCCCTCTCTCTGCGGGTGGCTGGTCCTACTTATAGAGGCCCTGGTCCTCTTCCCAAATATCGAGCGGGAAGGGAGCCAACAATGGCGGGCTAATTTGAAGGGGGACAGCTAGTATCAGCTATCCTGACAAAAGTGGTCTTCGTCTGCGCAAAGCTCTGGTGATGACGCCGTCTTGGGCTCCACGATGACCTCCGTCTCGTAGTCCTCCTGGTCTTGGTCTCGTTGCACCGAAATGGCAACCTTTGCCTGATGCCTCGGTACTCCACGGCTGCACTCGCCCCCTTTGCACGAAAGAGGAAAGGAGGACGATGCGCGGGCTGGCACCCGCCTGGCGCCCTGAGTCGTCATGGCTTGCGTCACGGGCACCTCGTGAGGTACCCTGCCTTGATCTCTCCGCCTCCTCGTGAGCCAGCCTGATGAGGCCGTGCCTGAGGAAGCTCCGTGTCGTCCACCCCGTGTGGCTTGGCCCCTCGCGAGGCTCTTGGGTTTGTGTTGGTGAAGATGGGCCATGCTGGGCCCCCCTTTGAGCCACGCCGCAGGCCGCAGGCAGGCAAGTCTGGGGACCCCCGTTCCCAGAACACCGACATAAGCCCACCCACTGGGGGATTTCAGAGGTAAATAAAAACAACAACAATCGTACGAGAAGACTGTTAAGCTCTTGTCTTTGATGAACAAATTACAAAGGTATTTCTTATTACATTTTATTCGAACGAGTGCTTAAGTATAAAAGGGGCGGAGCAGCTCCGCGTTCCAAGCCCGTGGCTCGTCCTTCTTATGCTCAACACTGTAAAGGTGGTATGCTCCATTGCAGAGCACTCTGGTGACAATGAAGGGACCTTCCAAGCTGGGGCGAGCTTGTGTGGTTTCTGCTGATCCACTCGAAGAACCAAGTCTCCCTCTTGAAAGGCTCGACCTTCATGTGTCTAGCGTGGAATCGACGCAAGTCTTGTTGATAAATGGTCGACCGGATCAAGGCCATCTCTCTTTCCTCCTCTAGGAGGTCGACTGCGTCTTGCCGAGCTTGTTCTGCTTCATCTTCAGAGAAAAGCTCAACTCGTGGTGCATTATGAAACAAGTCGCTCGGGAGAACAGCTTCAGCTCCATAGACCAAGAAAAATGGAGTTCGACCAGTCGAGCGATTAGGAGTTGTCCTCAATCCCCAAAGAACTGATGGAAGTTCATCAACCCAGGCGCCCACTGCATGCTTGAGATCTCGCATCCGTCGGGGTTTCAGTCCTTTGAGAATTAGGCCACTTGCTCTTTTTGCTTGTCCATTTGACTGGGGATGGGCAACTGAAGCATAGTCGACTCGTGTGCCTTGTGAGGCGCAAAAGGTTCTGAACTCATCGGAATCGAAGTTCGATCCGTTGTCAGTGATGATGTTGTGTGGAACCCCATATCTGAAAATCAACTCTCTGATGAAACTGACAGCAGTACTAGCTTCAAGATTCTTAATAGGCTTGGCTTCGATCCATTTGGTAAACTTGTCGACTGCTACGAGCACATGAGTGAAGCCGCTCCTACCAGTCCTCGGTGGCCCAACCATGTCCAATCCCCAAACAGCAAAGGGCCAGACAAGCGGGATGGTCTTCAGGGCTGACGCATATTTGTGTGACATATTGGAGTAGAACTGGCAGCCTTCACATCTGTCGACTATATCTTTCGCCATTTCATTTGCTCGTGGCCAATAAAATCTAGCTCGGTATGCTTTAGCCACAATGGTCCGAGAGGATGCATGGTGGCCACATGTCCCCGAATGGATGTCGTGGAGGATCACTCGACCTTCTTCTGGTGTTATGCATTTCTGGCTGACTCCAGTTGCACTTTCTCTGAACAGTTGACCCCTTATTACAGTAAAGGCCTTGGATCGACGGATGATCTGCCGAGCCTCTTCTTCATCCTCTAGGAACTCTTTCCTAAGAATATTTGCAATGTATGGCATTGTCCAGTCAGGGGTGATGACCAACACCTCTATGATTAAGTCGACCATAGCTGGAACCTCGACTTCAGTCGGATCTGTGGCACTCCTAGGCTGTGGGGGGCTCTTCGGCGAAGGGATCTTCTTGAACCGAAGGTGCATGAATGTGCTCCAGGAACACGTTGCTGGGAATAGCTTCTCTCTTGGAGCCTATCTTTGCTAAATCATTTACTGCTTGATTTTTCAGTCGGGGTACATGATGGAGCTCTAACCCCTCAAACTTCTTTTCCAACTTCCTCACCGCGTTGCAGTAACCAGACATGGCTGGGCTTCTGACGTCCCACTCCTTCATCACTTGATTGACTACTAAATATGAGTCGCCATAGACCCTGAGGCGATGGACGCCGAGTGAAATGGCCATACGCAACCCATACAAGAGTGCTTCAAATTCAGCTTCGTTATTGGAGGAATCAAAGTGAATCTGGGGGACATATCTGAGCTTGTCTCCTCAGGGGGATACCAGTACCACCCCAGCGCCAGAACCATTCAGCATCTTGGAACCATCAAAGAACATGGTCTAGTGCTCCGAGTGAACTTGAGTCGGCAGTTGTTGTTCGATCCACTCGGCGAGGAAATCTACTATTGCTTGGGACTTGATAGCTTTCTTTGCCTCGAACTTGATATCCAAGGGAAGGAGTTCAATCGCCCACTTTGCCACTCAACCAGTTGCATCTCTATTGTTCAAAATCTCTGATAATGGAGCGTCGCTGACAACTGTAATGGAGTGATCAGAGAAGTAATGTGCAAACTTCTTCGTGGCCATATAAATCCCATAAATAAGCTTCTGATGATGTGGATATCTTTGCTTTGATGGGGTCAAAACTTCAGAGACATAGTATATTGGGCGCTGAACTTGGTAGGCTTTTCCTTCTTCTTCCCGCTCGACCTTAAGTACTATACTAATGACTTGTCCAGTGGCTGCAATGTAAAGCAGTAAAGGCTCTTTGCTGATTGGAGCAGCAAGCACCGGCTGGGTGGAAAGCAGGGATTTAAGCTCTGCAAATGCTGCGTCGGCTTCGGGAGTCCACTCAAACTTATCGGACTTCTTCATCAGTCGGTAAAGAGGCAGTGCCTTTTCACCAAGGCGAGAAATGAATCGACTTAGGGAGGCCAGACAACCAATAAGCTTCTGGACATCATGCACACGCACAGGGCGTTTCATCCGGAGTATGGCACCCACTTTCTCTGGGTTAGCGTCGATCCCTCGTTCGGAAACAAGAAAACCGAGTAATTTTCCGCCTGGTACTCCAAACGTGCACTTTGATGGATTAAGCTTGATATCATACCTTCTAAGGTTGGCAAAGGTTTCAGCAAGGTTAGCCAGTAGGTCGGAACCTTTACGTGACTTGACTACAATGTCATCCATGTGTGCTTCCACATTCTGACTGATCTGAGTGAGCAAGCACTTCTGAATCATCCGCATGAATGTGGCTCCAGCGTTCTTCAAACCGAATGGCATAGTGACATAACAGAAGCACCCAAATGGGGTGATGAAAGCTATTTTTATCTCGTCGGGTCCGTACAGACGGATCTGGTGGTACCCGGAATAAGTGTCCAAAAAGGACAAACGCTCGCACCCCGCAGTAGAGTCGACTATTTGGTCGATGCGAGGGAGAGGAAAGTGATCTTTTGGGCAGGCCCGATTGATATGTTTGAAGTCGATGCACATGCGAAGTGAGTCGTCCTTCTTTGGGACCATGACAACATTAGCTAACCACTCGGAGTGGTAAATCTCACGGATAAACTCAGCTACCAGAAGCCGAGCCACCTCTTCACCGATTGCCTTCCTCTTCTGTACGGTAGACCATCAAAGATGTTCTTTGACTGGTTTCACTTTGGGTCGACTCGCAAACGATGCTCAGCCAGTCCCCTGGGAACACCTGGCATGTCTGAAGGTTTCCATGCAAAGATGTCCCAGTTCTCATAGAGGAACTGGATGAGTGCTTCTTCCTATTTGGAGTTGAGTGTTGTTGAAATGTGAGTCGGAGCAGCATTGGGATCCGTCGGGTCAATGTGAATCGACTTTGTTTCGCCAGACGACTGGAATGCTGAATCCGTGGCAGGCTTTTTGGCTCGCAAAAAATCACTCGGATCTGCATTTTTTTGATATTCCTACAATTCCACTACGGCTATCTATGCATCGGTGATCTTTGAGCCCTTCTGGAAGCACTCTTCCGCCTTCTTTCGACTACCAGTGATAGTGATCACCCCTTTGGGACCAGGCATCTTCAATTTGAGGTACACGTAACATGGTCGAGCCATAAAACGTGCATAAGCTGGCCTTCCCAGAATAGCATGATAGGCACTCTGGAAATCCACAACTTCAAATGTCAACTTTTCTTTGCGGTAATTCTTTGAGTCACCGAACACTACATCGAGAGCGATCTGACCGAGTGACGCAGCCTTCTTGCCGGGAATGACTCCATGGAAACTCATATTGCTTTCACTGAGTCTGTACATCGGAATGCTCATTCCTTTCAATGTCTCTGCATAGAGTATATTCAGGCCACTGCCACCATCCATCAGAACCTTAGTCAATCGGGTGCCTTCGACTACTGGGTCGACCACCAACTCATGCCTCCCAGGGGTGGCTATGTGTGCTGGGTAATGGCAGTCTGGGACCACTTCGAATAACTGGGTGTCACCGGAGCGACCACGTTCACTTCTCTGTTGATGACTTTCAGTCGACTCTTACTCTCAACGTCTGCGAAAATCATCAGAGTGGAATTCACATGGGGATAACCATCATCATCCTCTTCCTCGTCCTCAACCTTGTCTGCTTCTTTCTCCTTTTCCTTGGGCTGTTTCTCTCGGAATTGCTAGATTAGGAGTCGACACTGTCGAGTGGTATGCTTCGGGTAAATGAAATTACCCTCTTCATCTTTTTTGGTGTGAATGTGGTATGGTAAATCCAGCACATCATTTCCATCTTGATCTTTTACTTTCTTGGGGTTCCACGGCCCTTTGGGATTCCCCTTCAACTTTCCTTGAGTCACGGCTAAGGCTTCACCAGGAACGGCTAGCTCGGCTTTGCGCTTCTGCTTCCAACTGGAGTTTCCTCCTTTGGTTTCGTGGGCGACTGTTTTGTGCTTGCCACTCCGGAGTCGGTCTTCTTCTTCACCGTTGGCGTACTTGGTGGCAATTTCCATCATCCGAGTCAGAGTCATATCTCCTGTCTGACCGAATTTCAGATTCAACTCCCGATATTTAATGCCTTCTTTAAAGGCACAAATTGCCTGATGATCAGACACATTCTCCACTGTGTGGTGCAATGTGATCCATCTCTAGATATAATCTCTCAAAGTTTCATTCGGTTTCTGAACGCAACATTGTAATTTTGTCAGCCCTGCCGGCCGTTTGCAAGTACCTTCAAATGTTCAGACAAATACTCGGGCAAGATCTTCCCAAGTATAAATGCTACCAGGCGCTAACTGATTCAGCCACACTCTGGCTGAGCCCTCCAATATCAAAGGAAGGTATTTCATGGCCACCTCATCATTTCCACCACCGATCTGAACAGCCACTCAGTAATCTTCAAGCCAAGTATCAGGCTTGGACTCCCTAGTGAAGTTACTGACTCCAGTCGCCAACCAGAAGTTGGGAGGAATCACCACAGCCCCGATGGCTCTGCTGAAGCACTCTGGACCTGAGACATGCACTCTGCTGCTGGTTGGAAAATCTCTGTCGGGACCTTCTCTGTGAGCTCTGTTTCTGTCGACCAGACCCTGAACTAGAATAGATCTCGCGTCAAAGCCCGGTTCCTTGGGGTCAACTGGAATCCTTCGCCCACCACTATGAGGGCGTCTGTCATCCTGTTGCCGAGGCACGTACGATCCACTCCTTGGGGGAGGCGTGGGCACTCGACGACGATCGTCGTGATCGAGTCAGTGATCATACTGCTCGCGGCTTTTCTACTGGTCTCGCCGGTCTCCACGTCCTTCACGCCTCAAGGGTGATCTCGGATTGTGAGCCAACTGGACAGTGTCTGCCACCACGGATCTGCTATGGATCCTATTCCGTGACAGAGATACTGATGTATTCTGCTCTCCCGCCGCACGGAGCAAGGCCCGGATCTGCACCAGACCTCGACCAGCTTCTGACTGGGAAGGTTGGATTGACTCCGCTATTCGGGCTGTAGCTGCGAGATTCTGGATCGGGGTTCGGTATACCTGAGTCGGAGGCGAAGAAAGTTCGCATCGACTGGACTCGGGGATACACTGCCGAGCACGCTCGTCAAGTGCGCGTTGGAGGTTCTCTAGTCGAGTGTGCTCAGCCAAGTTGGCTAGGCACGCCTCCTCCAAGGCCTGAGCCTCAGGGGTTTCTCCAACGATAGGAGTGTGGAGTGCATCCATGTTCCGGCGACGAAGTTCGTCCCTCCTCTGTGACGAGAGGGGTTCGGGTTGGTACTCTTCGTGGACACGCGACGGATCGCCGCCACCATCGCCTCCGTCCTCACGGGTGAAGCCAGGAGGACTACGTGGTCTGTTGACCATCAAAACTTCCGCCGCAGGGTCGCTGTTGTTGCACTCGGATGCAGTCTCTATGGATCCAGTCGAACAGGCCATAAAGAGTTTCGTCGGGCTCGATTGCCGCGACCTGGGGGGTGGCCGATTGGCGAGCCACCGCATGCCTCACCCATCGCTGAAGCCTTGACCGACCGGAACGTTTGCCCCGGCGGGCTGCGGGGAGGTCGGTCGGCACGGGAGCCGACCGATACTGAGTCGACGGCTGTCGAAGGAGGACGCCACGGACGCACGCGCGAAAGTGTGTTGCCCCACGGACGGGGAGCGCCATAACGTCGAGTGGCGCTTCCTGGAGCCAAGCGGAGTCGTCGGCGATGAATACGAGCGCACCGAGACGGATCTCATGGCCCTTGGCCAAACCTCCGCCTGAAACCATGTTGATGAGGATCAGAAAAAAATCGCAACTTCTCCAACAAGTCGCTAAGACACCTGCCCCAAGGTGGGCGCCAACTATCGTGGTTCTAAGTCTGACAGTAGAATGGGCGGTAGGAATGTAGAGGCAAGATCTTAGCTATGGAGGAGTTGTACACATGAGTTTTACGAGTTCAGGCCCTTCTCGGAGGAAGTAACAACCCTACGTCTCGGAGCCCGGGGGCGGTCGACTGGATTATATGCGTGTGTGTTACAGAAAGTGCGAACCCTTGTGCCTGTGGAGGGGGTTGGCTTATATAGAGTGCGCCAGGACCCCAGCCAGCCCACGTCACAGGGGGTTTAAGGTACATAAAGATGGAGACGTTACTGGTAACGCCTGCAATAAAGATACATAATGGAAATTAAAGCTATGACTTAATTCTCGACCGTTGCAGAGTGGAGAGGCTCTAGACCTTCTGGTAGTCGAGTGATTATCTACACGGTCGAGTGTCTTCAGGATTGTCGAGTGGAACATAACTTCATGGTCGAGTGGATGATGATTTTTCTTCGAATGTTCCTGGTACCTTTAGGGATGTCCTTGGGGAGGGTATCTTGAACAGATCCATGACCCTACCCTAGGTACATAGCTTCATCACTTATGCCCTACGTCCCCGCTTGTTCGGCTAGGGCATAAAGGGAGGACCTCTGCGATTGTTAGTGCCGGGTCATCCAGACATGTACGTCAGACGGGTGAAGCCGAAAGCTAGCGTTCTTAAGGGAATAATAGGTCGGCGGACAAAAGATGAACTGCCCTCGATGTGATACAAGCCCCCAAAATACAACATGTACTGTGATTTTTAGCATCACAGCTCAGCCATGCACAACAACGCATGTTGGCCCAGGGACAGGAACCCTTAACAGAACAATTCTCTCTGGAAGATGTTTCTTACGATCAAATGTACTATAACATAACTCCCCGAATACAACTTGTATGTTCAAGCAACTATGACTGGACTGCCTGGTTTCTGATCAAATTGAACAGACCGGGCCAACATGCCCTAGGTATTACCATGATTATATTTTTTGGAGTAGCGGACATTACTAGTCGGTGCCTCCTCGGACTTCACCAGTTCGGCAGTGACAGCAGTTAGCTGGGTCCGACATTTTTCCAACTCTTGAGACAACATGATGTTCTTCTCCGTGAGTACCTGATTATGCAACGATCCTTAAATCAGTTGCGTCAACTGCTTTAAGTCTTAGGGCTACTAACACATGATCTTACCCACATATCCTTTGAAAGCTGGTGAGTGGCTCCAGCAAGCCCATCCCGAGCAGCTCGGATATAGGCATCCGCTGAGCTGAAGGCATTAAATGCCTCTTCAGGGAAAGTTGGGTCGCGCATAGCCGCCCTCCGGCGCCGGTGGTTCATCGCACTCTCCACTTCGGAGTTGGTAACGGACACATCATCCGAATCCTCAGGGAGAGGACAATCCGGCATTTTACCCGTATCAACCCTAGCCCTTAGAACAGGGTATGGGTTTGGATTGGGTGATGCATGACCAGTGAGGCCCCCGGACACAGTCCTGTGTATGCTTTTCCTAAAAAATGTGGCATGGCAGGAAATAGCACAATTCGGTATATCTGCCAAGGGCATGTTCAGAACCATACCTTTTTGATGAAGGTGGGGGCTCGGCAGTATCGTCCTCTGCCTTTCTTCTCGAAGATCCACCCCGCGCAGGTGTCGCCTTCTTAAGGGACATTTCTGATGTGATGTGGCGAGACGAGTGCCGCCCCTTTGGAGCACGAGACAGCGCGGTGGGTGAGGTGTGATGAGAAAACTCTTTTGGAGGAGATGTCTCATGGGTACTTATGTGGGAGGAGGGGAGAAGGCCGAGATAATCGGCTATGATGGCCACTTCTATGTCGTAGTAGCTCGCCTGATAAAAGACCCCCTCCGTGAGCTCTCTGAATATATCCAGATCCTCTTCAAATCCGGGATCCATGTCTCGAACATGGTACTCTGGCTGCGAGGCAGGGCTATAGAACCCCGCGACAACCTTCCTCCATTCCTGTTAAACATAGTCGGATTAAGTTCAACTAGGTGCGACCCGGGAAGAGGATTGAGTAAGGTTCCGAAGCGAAAGCTCACCAAGCTAGGAGAGTTGTACATGGAAAGGCCCTCTCGGCAATTTAGGAAAGTAAAATCTTCTTTTCCCCCTTTATAAAGATCAGCCAACATGGCGGCCAAGGCGGTAAAGTTGTCCGGATCCTCGCGCCCGCAGTGTGATGCATCATCCTCCCCATTGTAGTGCCACATGGGGAGTCCTCTGGATTGGAGTGGCTGAACGCCTCGCATTATTGAAATCGCCATTACCTCAATTATGGATAGTCCGGATTGGGCGAGTATCTTTATCTTGCTCATTAGCTTCTTAATCTCCGCACTGTCCTCCTCTTCGAGGCTCCGGGGACGCCAGCTGCGGCGTTTCTCTAACGGAGCATTGCAAAACTCGGGTAGGCCCCGTCGGATTGGGTTTGGGAGAACTACGTCTTCAAATATAAAACCACTCTGAGGCCGCTCTTTGGATTCCTTCTTCGGAGTGCCGGACAAGTATCTTGTTCCGGCTATACGCCATACTTTTGCACCGCCCACCTCGAATATAGATCCCTTTTGGGAGCGGGGGACGAGGCAGAAAAGTCTCCTCCATAACTCAAAATGGGCCTCGCAACCTAAGAACAGCTCGCAGAGAGCCACGAAGCCCGCGATGTGCAAAATGGAGCCCGGTGTGAGATTGTGCAGCTGGAGGCCGTAGTACTCCAGGAGACCTCGGAGGAAAGGGTGGATTGGAAATCCCACGCCTCTTAAAAGGAAGGAAACAAAGCACACTTGCTCCCCTTCTGAAGGATTGGGGAAATTATCCGCCGGGGCTTCACCATTTATGGAAGTTAATCCTGCCCGGACGGGAACCAGGTCTGCGGGAGGAAGATATCCCTGCACCTGGAGCTTGGTCTGCTAGGCGTGCGAGACCGAGCAGCTCTCCCAATCGCCTTTTCGAGGGTCGTGAGGGCGTGAGGAAGAACTAGGAGCGCCAGCCACATTTGCGTGGCTCTCTGTGGCCAACTCCAAGGATTTTTTTTCGCCTGGTTGAGAATGGCATCTGAGATCCCATCTCCATAAATAGACGCCTTCCATGCGCCGTCAGGGTGTTATCTGTAAAAACGCTTGGACCCTTCGTATTCATCTGACACGTGGAAGCCGAGGCTACGGAGGCACGGAAGCCGGAGGATACGATGTTTAATGTGAAGTCAAAGTCGTCCGGGGTATCATGAAGGGCCCACCTAATGGAGCCGAAGATATAAAAGTCGGATATCGCGTCACCATTGCGGAGTCGAATACAGTTCTTTTTGTTTTGGGATATTCGGAGGAGGAACCCGCCTTGGAATGCTAAAGACAATCTGTGCGCTTGACACGTTGTCATTGAAGCTTGGTTCGGGGGCTACTGAGGGAGTCCTGGACTAGGGGGTCCTCGGGCGTCCGGGCTATGTAATGTGGGCCGGACTCATGGGTCGTGAAGATACAAGATCGAGGGCTTTCCCCGTGTCGGGATGGGACTCTCCTTGGCGTGGAAGGCAAGCTTGGCATTCGTATGAAGATTCCTTTCTCTGTAAACCGACTCTATAGAACCCTAGCCCCCTCCGGTGTCTATATAAACCGGAGGTTTAGTCTGTAGAGGCAATCATAATCATAAAGGCTGGACATCTAGGGTTTAGTCATTGTGATCTAGAGGTAGATCAACTCTTGTAACCCCTATACTCATCAAAGTCAATCAAGCATGACGTAGGGTTTTACCTCCATCAAGAGGGCCCGAACCTGGGATAAATATCGTGTCCCCTGCCTCCTGTTACCTTGGATCCTCAGATGCATAGTTCGGGACCCCCTACCTGAGATCTGTCAGTTTTAACACCGACAGCGGCCTTGAGGGGTGTCCTGATGACGAGGAGGAGGTAGACGAGTGCTGGTTCCTCGGCCGCGTCGACTGCAGCAGGCAGCGCACCGAAGCGCCAGGCTGATGCCTGGCTGTAGGGCAGCCGACCCAAGAAGCCCAAGGCCTCGGTTGCTGTGACCAAGCGACAAGAGGCCGCCATGAAGGCGACCCTCCTCCAGAAGGCCCCAAAGCGACTCCCGCTGGTGTCCGGGTTAGTGCTTTGATTCTCGTCGTGTTCCTGTTTTGCGTTTGCTTTTCCTCTTCTTGCAAACCTCTTTATCCCTTTTTTCTTGTCTGGTTGAGCAGGGCCCCACTTTCTCTCTCCCGGGCCCCGTCTGGCTCGGTGGTTGGGACCACAGACGGCTCCGCGGACTCCCGCTGCGTGGACCCGCTCACCGCCTTTAAAGAGGCGATGGAGAAGAATGTGCGGGAGGTGTGCAAGGAGCGGGAGGCTGTGGTTCGGGAGATGGAGCAGGCGGACGTGGCGGTGCAAGGAGAGGCCAAGGCAGCGGCCAAGGCCCAAGCCGACGCGGTGGCCAAGGAGCAGGTGGACACAACCGCCAAGACGCAGGAGGAGGAGTCCCGCAGCCGGGCTCCAAAGCCCACCGTCCCGTAGCACGCGGATCCGAATGTGCCAGATGGCCAGGGGCCGACTGGAGGAGGCAGAGACGACCAGCCGGCCCTGGAGAGGGAAGGAGGAGGCCCCGTTATCTTGGAGGCGGAGGCGCCTCCGCACCTACCGGCTGCCGACTCGCCGGGCAGTCGGCCTGAGGCGCTGCTGGTGCCGCCGTCTGGCGGGTGATCTGGTGGTGGGGCCGGCTCCTTGATACGTCTCCAATGTATCTATAATTTTTGGTTGCTCCATGCTATTATATTATCTGTTTTGGATGTTTATGGGCTTTATTATACACTTTTATATTATTTTTGGGACTAACCTATTAACCTAGAGCCCAGTGCCAGTTTTTTTTCCTTGTTTTAGAGTATTGCACAAAAGGAAAATCAAACGGAGTCCAATTGACTTGAAACTTCACGGAACTTATTTTTGGACCAAAAGAAGCCCACGGAGTATCGGAAATGGACAAGGAGAGTCCCGGGCTGCCCACGAGGGTGGGGGGCGTGCCCACCCCCTTGGGCGCGCCCCCTGCCTCGTGGACAGCCCGGAGGTCCACCGACGTACTTCTTCCTCCCATATATACCCATATACCCTAAAAACTTCGGGGAACACAATAGATCGGGAGTTCCGCCGCCAGAAGCCTCCGTAGCCACCAAAAACTAATCTAGACCCGTTCCGGCACCCTGCCGGAGGGGGGAATCCATCTCCGCTAGCCATCTTCATCATCCCGGTGCTCTCCATGACGAGGAGGGAGTAGTTCTCCCTTGGGGCTGAGGGTATGTACCAGTAGCTATGTGTTTGATCTCTCTCTCTCTCTCGTGTTCTTGAGGTGGTATGATCTTGATGTATCGCGAGATTTGCTATTATAGTTGGATCTTATGATGTTTCTCCCCCTCTACTCTCTTGTAATGGATTGAGTTTTCCCTTTGAAGTTATCTTATCGGATTGAGTCTTTAAGGATTTGAGACCACTTGATGTATGTCTTGCATGGGATACCCGTGGTGACAATGGGGTATTCTATTGATCCACTTGATGTATGTTTTGGTGATCAACTTGCGGATCCCGTGACCTTGGGAATCTATGCATAGGGGTTGGCACACGTTTTCGTCTTGACTCTCCGGTAGAATCTTTGGGGCACTCTTTGAAGTACTTTGTGTTAGTTGAATAGATGAATTTGAGATTGTGTGATGCATATCGTATAATCATACCCACGAATACTTATAGTGACATTAGGGTTTTGGTTTATTTGTGTCTTAAGGTGTTATTCTAGTACGAACTCTAGGGCTGTTTGTGACACTTATAGGAATAGCCCAACGGATTGATTGGAAAGAATAACTTTGAGGTGGTTTTCGTACCCTACCATAATCTCTTCGTTTGTTCTCCGCTATTAGTGACTTTGGAGTGACTCTTTGTTGCATGTTGAGGGATAGTTATATGATCCAATTATGTTATCATATTTGAGAGGACTTGCACTAGTGAAAGTATGAACCCTAGGCCTTGTTTCGACGCATTGCAATACCGTTGGTGCTCACTTTTATCATTAGTTACCTTGCTGTTTTTATATTTTCAGATTACAAAAACTATTATCTACTATCCATTTTGCACTTGTATCAACATCTCTTCGCTGAACTAGTGCACCTATAGAATTTACCATTGTATTGGGTGTGTTGGGGACACAAGAGACTCTTTGTTATTTGGTTGCAGGGTTGTTTGAGAGAGACCATCTTCATCCTATGCCTCCTACGGATTGATAAACCTTAGGTCATCCACTTGAGGGAAATTTGTTACTGTCCTACAAACCTCTGCACTTGGAGGCCTAACAACGTCTACAAGAAGAAGGTTATGTAGTAGACATCAAGCTCTTTTCTGGCGCCGTTGCTGGGGAGGTTAGCGCTTGAAGGTATATCTTTAGATCTTGCAATCGAATCTTTTTGTTTCTTGTCTTAGCACTAGTTTAGTTTATAAAAGAAAACTACAAAAAAAATATAGAATTGAGTTTGCCTCATACGCTTAATCTTTTTAATATCATTCGTGATTATGATGGAAAGGAAAATTGTGCCAAAGTGTTAGAATAAGAATGCATTAAAATGTTTGGCACTAAATCTTTGTATGATGAGCATAATTGCAATGTTGTTAGTATGAATTCCATGAATATCCGTGATGCTAATGATATGCAAAGGCACAAGCTTGGGAAAGCTATGTTTGATGAAGATGATATTTTTTGTCCCCCAAGTTTTGATGGGCAAATTTATTATGATGAAAGCATGCCTCCTATTTATGATGATTATATTTATGAAAGTGGATTTGGAGGGGTCATGACTTTATTTTGTGATAAATCCACTATTTTGGAAGAGGTTCCAATTGATTATGAGAACAAAGTTGCTATCTATGATGATTATTGTGATGACTTGTATGCTATAAAGAATAATGATAACCATGAAACTTGTCATCGTGATTTTAGTTTTCAATTGTATTATGCCTCACATGATAGTTATTTTGTTGAGTTTGCTCCCACTACTATTCATGATAAGAAGTTTGCTTATGTGGAGAGTAGTAAATTTTCTATGCTTGTAGATCATGAAAAGAATGCTTTAGGTGCTGGTTATATTGTTGAATTCATTCATGATGCCACTGTAAATTATTATGAGGAAGGAATATATGCTTGTAGGAATTGCAATAATATCAAATTTCCTCTCTATGTGCTTGTAGGAATTGCAATAATATCAAATTACTATTCATGAGAAGAAGTTTGAAGTTATGCTTGTTTTACCTTCCTATGCAAGTTGATTATTGTTCCCATAAGTTGTTTGCTCACAAAATCCCTATGCATAGGAAGTGGTTTAGACATAAATGTGCTAGTCATATTCTTCACGATGCTCTCTTTATGTTTCAATTCTTATCTTTTATGTGAGCATCATTGAAATCATCATGCCTAGCTAGGGGCATTAAACGATAGCGCTTGCTGGGAGGCAACCCAACTTTATTTTTGTTCCTTGCTTTTTGCTCCTATTTAGTAATAAATAATTTATCTATACTCTGTTATGATTGAGTTTTTATGTTTTAATTAGTGTTTGTTCCAAGTAGAACCGTTGGGAAGACTTGGGGAAAGTCTTGTTGATCTTGCTGTAAAAATAGAAACTTTAGCGCTCACAAGAATTGCTGCCATTTTTATTTGGATAGTGATATTTATTTAATTATTTTCGCAGATAACTATTAGATAAATTCATCACTTCCATCAATTTATTTTAGAATTTTTGGGGTTCCAGAAGTTTGCGTTAGCTACAGATTACTACAGACTGTTCTGTTTTTCACAGATTCTGTTTTTCGTGTGTTGTTTGCTTATTTTGATGAATCTATGGCTAGTAAAATAGTTTATAAACCATAGAGAAGTTGGAATACAGTAGGTTTAACACCAATATAAATAAATAATGAGTTCATTACAGTAACTTGAAGTGGTGTTTTGTTTTCTTTCGCTAACAGAGCTCATGAGTTTTGTTTTAAGTTTTGTGTTGTGAAGTTTTCAAGTTTTGGGTAAAGATTTGATGGACTATGGAATGAGGAGTGGCAAGAGCCTAAAATTGGCGATGCCCAAGGCACCCCAAGGTAATATTCAAGGACAACCACGAGCCTAAGCTTGGGGATGCCCCGGAAGGCATCCCCTCTTTCGTCCTCATTCATCGGTAACTTTACTTGGAGTTATATTTTTATTCCCCACATGATATGTGTTTTGCTTGGAGTGTCATTTTATTTTATTTATTTTTGCTTGCTGTTTGAATAAAGTATCAAGATCTAAAATTCTTAAATGTTAGGGAGTCTTCACACAGTTGCATAATTATTCAACTAGTCATTGATCTTCACTTATATCTTTCGGAGTAGTTTGTCATTTGCTCTAGTGCTTCACTTATATCTTTTTAGAGCACGGTGGTGGTTTTATTTTATAGAAATTAATGAACTCTCATGCTTCACTTATGTCATTTTGAGAGTATTTAGAACAGCATGGTAGTTTTCTTTGGTTATGAAACTAGTCCTAATATGATGGGCATCCAAGACGGATATAATAAAAACTTACATATAAAGTGCATTGAATACTATGAGAAGTTTGATACTTGATAATTGTTTTGAGATATGGACATGGTGATATGAGAGTCATGCTAGTTGGGTAGTTGTGAATTTGAGAAATACTTGTGTTGAAGTTTGTGATTCCCGTAGCATGCATGTATGGTGAACCGTTATGTGACGAAGTCGGAGCATGATTTATTTATTGATTGTCTTCCTTATGAGTGGCGGCCGGGGATGAGCGATGGTCTTTTCCTACCAATCTATCCCCCTAGGAGCATGCACGTAGTACTTTGTTTCGATAACTAATAGATTTGTGCAATAAGTATGTGAGTTCTTTATGACTAATGTTGAGTCCATGGATCATACACACTCTCACCCTTCCACCATGCTAGCCTCTCTAGTACCGCGCAACTTTCACTGGTACCTTAAACCCACCATATACCTTCCTCAAAACAGCCACCATACCTACCTATTATGGCATTTCCATAGCCATTCCAAGATATATTGCCATGCAACTTTCTACTGTTCTGTTTATTATGACGCGCTTCATCATTGTCATATAGTTGACATCGTATTTGAGGCAAATCCACCTCTCATAATTCTTTCATACATGTCACTCATGCATCATTGTACATCCCGGTACACCGCCGGAGGCATTCGTATAGAGTCATACTTTGTTCTAGTATCGATTTGTAATCATTGAGTTGTAAATAAATATAAGTGTGATGATCATCATTCATAGAGTATTGTCCCAAAAAATAAAAAATTAAAGGCCAAAAAAAGAGAAAGGCCAAAAAAAAGAAAGACCAAAAAAAGAAAGGCCAAAAAAAGGAAGGCCAAATAAAAAAATAAAAAATAAAATAAAAAGGGACAATGCTACTATCCTTTTTCCACACTTTCATTTACTAGTGGGAAATTTCCATTATAGAACTTGGCTTGTATATTCCAACAATGGGCCTCCTCAAGTGCCCTAGGTGTTCATGAGCAAGCAAGTTGGATGCACACCCACTTAGTTTATTTTGTTGAGCTTTCATACATTTATAGCTCTAGTGCATCCATTGCATGGCAATCCCTACTCACTCACATTGATATCTATTAATGGGCATCTCCATAGCCCGTTGATACGCCTAGTTGATGTGATACTATCTTCTCCCTTTTAGCCTCCTCCACAACCACCATTCTATTCCATATAGTGCTATATCCATGGCTCACGCTCATATATTGAGTGAAGATTGAAAAAGTTTGAGAACATCAAAAGTATGAAACAATTTCTTGGCTTGTCATCGGGGTTGTGCATGATTTAAATACGTTGTGTGGTGAAGATGGAGCATAGCCAGACTATATGATTTTGTAGGGGTAGCTTTCTTTGGCCATGTTATTTTGAGAAGACATAATTGCTTTGTTAGTATGCTTGAGGTATTATTATTTTTATGTCAATATTAAACTTTTTTCTCGAATATTATGGATCTGAACATTCATGCCAAAATGAATAAGATTACTTAGAGAAATATGTTAGGTTGCATTCCACATCAAAAATTTTGTTTTTATCATTTACCTAGTCGAGGAGGAGCAGGAATTAAGCTTGGGGATGCTGATACGTCTCCAACGTATCTATAATTTTTTATTGTTCCATGCTATTATATTATCTGTTTTGGATGTTTATGGGCTTTGTTATACGCATTTATATTATTTTTGGGACTAACCTATTAACCAAGAGCCCAGTGCCAGTTTCTGTTTTTTCCTTGTTTTAGAGTATCGCAGAAAAGGAAAATCAAACAGAGTCCAATTGACCTGAAACTTCACGGAACTTTTTTTGTACCAGAAGAAGCCCACGAAGTATCGGAGATGGACCAGAAGAGTCTCGGGCTGCCCACGAGGGTGGGGGGCGCGCCCCCTGCCTCGTGGACAGTCCGGAGGTCCACCGGTGTACTTCTTCCTCCCATATATTCCCATATACCCTAAGAACTTCAGCGAACACAATAGATCGGGAGTTCCGCTGCCAGAAGCCTCCGTAGCCACCGAAAACCAATCTAGACCCGTTCTGGCACCCTGCCGGAGGGGGGAATCCCTCTCCGGTGGCCATCTTCATCATCCCGCTGCTCTCCATGACGAGGAGGGAGTAGTTCTCCCTCGGGGATGAGGGTATGTACCAGTAGCTATGTGTTTGTTCTCTCTCTATCTCTCTCTCTCTCTCGTGTTCTTGAGGTGGTACGATCTTGATGTATCGCGAGCTTTGCTATTATAGTTGGATCTTATGATGTTTCTCCCCCTCTACTCTCTTGTAATGGATTGAGTTTTCCCTTTGAAGTTATCTTATCGGATTGAGTCTTTAAGGATTTGAGAACACTTGATGTATGTCTTGCGTGGGATACCCGTGGTGACAATGGGGTATTCTATTGATCCACTTGATGTATGTTTTGGTGATCAACTTGCGGATTCCGTGACCTTGGGAATCTATGCATAGGGGTTGGCACACGTTTTCGTCTTGACTCTCTGGTAGAATCTTTGGGGCACTCTTTGAAGTACTTTGTGTTGGTTGAATAGATGAATCTGAGATTGTGTGATGCATATTGTATAATCATACCCACGGATAATTGAGGTGACATTGGAGTATCTAGGTGACATTAGGGTTTTGGTTGATTTGTTTCTTAAGGTGTTATTCTAGTACAAACTCTAGGGCTGTTTGTGACACTTATAGGAATAGCCCAACGGATTGATTGGAAAGAATAACTTTGAGGTGGTTTTTGTACCCTACCATAATCTCTTTGTTTGTTCTCCGCTATTAGTGACTTTGGAGTGACTCTTTGTTGCATGTTGAGGGATAGTTATATGATCCAATTATGTTATTATTTTTTAGAGGACTTGCACTAGTGAAAGTATGAACCTTAGGCCTTGTTTCAATGCATTGCAATACCGTTTGTGCTCACTTTTATCATTAGTTACCTTGCTGTTTTTATATTTTCAGATTACAAAAACTATTATCTACTATCCATATTGCACTTGTATCACCATCTCTTCACCGAACTAGTGCACCTATACAATTTACCATTGTATTGGGTGTGTTGGGGACACACGAGACTCTTTGTTATTTGCTTGCAGGGTTGTTTGAGAGAGACCATCTTCATCGTACGCCTCCTATGGATTGATAAACCTTAGGTCATCCACTTGAGGGAAATTTGCTACTGTCCTACAAACCTCTGCACTTGGAGGCCCAACAACATCTACAAGAAGAAGGTTGTGTAGTAGACATCACTCCTGCGACCTGTTCTCCGGTGCGTCGACATCTGGAGAGGGCGGCCTCAGCACCGCGGTCGTTGGAGATCGGGGCCGCCAGCTCGTCGGCCCCTGACACCGATGCCACTAGTGCCGCCTCACCAGGTTGGACGTCTGGGGGCAGCACAAGTGTCTTGAACATAGCCGCATAAGATGTCCATGCCCGGTTCAACACCTAAGGTGCCACTCTCCAGCAGTATACGCAGGAGTTCTTGGCAACGCGGGCGACCGTCTGAGTACGTTTCTTGCATCTTGTCTTTGTTTGTTGCAATCTTCTGGCGGGGCGCGCCAGCACACCCACTGGGTGTAGCCCCCGAGTTCTGGGTCGGCTGCTGAGCAGGCGACTCGGAACTTCAAGTTAAGTCCCGCCTTTTGTTGCTTTCGTTGCAGGACTATCACAACATCCGCGTGGCTGCCTACAACTCCCAAGTCCAGGAGCTGGCCAAGCAGACCGCCGACCTGAACCAGAGCTGGAGTAAGTGTTCTATCTTTCTTCTCGTGGGGGTGCGGCAGCGCACCCGCTAGGTGTAGCCCCCGAGATTCGGGCTGAATGTTGAGCAGTCGGGCCGGATCTCCCGGCAACTACTTATCTTCTTGGTTGGTGTTGATCTTTTTCTTTCTTGTCTTTGCAGAGGACGCCGCGGATCTGCGGAAGCGCTGGGCGAGGTGGAGACTGAGCTCCGCACCAAGGAGCAGGAGCGCAGCCAGGCGGCCAAGGAGTGTGACCGCCTGACCAAGGAGCTGGCAGACCAGGCGGTGCAGCACAAGACGGAGCTCCAGAAGTTGAAGGACTGCGAGGCTCACCTCCAGGTCGAGTTCGAGACTCATCGTTCGAATTGGGCCGAGAGGGAGAAGCTCCGTCCGAAGGCTACGGCAAGATCAATGACATGATCGATGGTAAGTTATTTCTTCTTCTGAGTAGGCACCGACTACCGCAGGATCCGGCTTCTAGCTTCTGATTTTTTTTTGACGTTTCTTCTTGCGCAGAGTTCTTTCCCGGCCAGGCCGTCACCGTCAGCCAGGCCATTGAGGCACACCGCCACGTGCGAAGGAGGGCTGGTGCAAAAATCGCGCCCAACGTGCCCGGACTCGGCGAGCAGCTTCTCGCCATCCAGGCGCGCCTGCGGCCGGCTCATTGGATGCTTCGCTGCTTGGAGCGCGTCGGACTCAGGTGATGTCCGCCCTCTGGCCAGAGGTCCAGATTCCACGCACCCCCAGCCATACTGCCGACTGGATTGAGATAGCACTCGGCCGATTCGAGGCTTTGAAGGGCGCCACAGCTTGGGCATGTGCCAAGACGGCCTTGGAGTTCGTCAAGGCATGGTCTCCAGGCTTGCAGCTGGCCCAGCTGGCCACCTTCCGGCAGGAGGCCGCGCCGGAGCTGGCGGCGGCGAGCAGGGCGCTTACTCAACACGCCGCGGCGATCATCGAGTACACCAACACCACCGTCTTCATCCCTGAGCTGGACGAGGAAGGCGCCGAGGTGCCGCCCAACTGTTTCGGGCTAAACCCGAAGGATGGGGAGGATTCGGCGGAGGAGATCGCCTCCAGCGATCAGGGCAAGGACGAAGAGGACAAGGACGGTGAAGATGACGCACCGGACAATGGAGCAGATGGTCGGCCTTAGCCTAACCAAGTCTCAACCAATGAGCCGCGTGTCAGCGCGCCGACTATTGCTGGTGCTAACCAAGCCGAGACCCACCAGTTGGCCGCTCCACTACTCGGTGCTTCAGCCTCCGCCAATCCATCAGATCCGCCTGCTGCTCCTCTGGCCTAGGCAGCCAACTTATCTTTCTTTCTTGTTCTTGTAATATATCAAACAAGTTAAATTCACGCAATTCCACCTGCTGGGGGTGTATTCAAACTCTGTTGAATTCTGGCCGAGGGCCTTTTTCTTATGTAAATTAATTTATTCGCACAAGTCTGTGCTCTGCTGGGTTCCACTTTTGCCTTGCTTTTCTGCTCTTCTTTGGCTTTTTCCTTTGTTGTCTTCCTTTGGCTGCCACCCTGCCAGCTGAACAGCCGCTCTGCGGTCTGTGGCTGGGTCAAGGACTTAGCAGTTTTTTGGATAGACAAGTACTTTGGCCGCTTAGAACGTAGGAATTCAAGTGAGAAGCCGGTCGGCCGGCTGCTCAACAGTCGAACGATGAGGCAAGGAGCCGGCTTGGCCTATGTTGATCTTTTTTCCTTAGTCATTTTTCGTGTGGACACAATTTCCAGCCTTTAGCTCTTGCCATCCGGACAGTCACTCTGCAAGCTGCGGCTTGAGGCAAGAGAGGGCTGAGATGTCGGCACACTAGTTGTTCGACTGTAGGTAGTATCAACATAGGACAAGGCAGCAAGCCCCCGGGTCGACTAGTCGGACCCGGTGCCAGGCGGAGGAAAGGAATAATACATTCATAGGCATAATCTTATCATATTGATAAAAGGGTAGCCCCCAAGTGCTCCTTGAGGGACCTGATGTCTTTGCTCTTAATACAAAATGTAGCGTGGTACATACTGTATTAATTGTAAAATCTTCGGAGGAGATTTGCATTCCATGGGCGCTCTGACTCCATGCCAGAATCGTCCCTCTTTCGCACCATGGGCTTCTACGTGTCGATGAGGTAGTAGGAGTCGTTGCCCAAGGCTTTGCTGATGACAAAAGGGTCCTCCCACGGGGCTGAGAGCTTGTGCTGGCCGGCTGTTCGCTGGATCAGTCGGAGCACAAGGTCCCCTTCTTGGAAGGATCGAGGCCTGACCTTTCGGTTGTGGTAGCGGCGCAGGCCCTGCTGGTAGATGGCGGACCGGCTGAGTGCTAGCAGTCGGCCCTCTTCCAGCAAGTCGACGCCATCTTCTCGTGCTTCCTTCACCTCCACCTCCGTGTACATGGTGACGTGAGGTGAGTTGAACTCGATGTCAGTTGGGATGACGGCCTTGGCCCCGTACATGAGGAAAAAAGGAGTGCAGCCGGTTGCTTTGTTCGGCGTGGTTCGGAGACTCCAGAGGATGGCCGGCAACTCATCGATCCAACAGCCGGCCGAGCGCTCCAGCGGTTCGACTAGTCGGGGCTTGATGCCGGACAAGATGAGGCCGTTTGATTTCTCTACCTGGCCGATTGACTGCGGATGGGCAACGGACGCTAAGTCCAGTCGGATGCCCTACGTCACGTAGAAACGGGCCAAGGAGCCTTTGGCAAAATTTGTGCCATTGTCAGCGGTGATGATGTGTGGTACATGATACGTCCATTTTGCATCATGTTTTCTTACAGTAATTTATAATGTTTTTATCCATAATAATGATTTTTGGAGTAATTCTAATGCTTTTTCTCTCATAATTTGCAAGGAACACACCAAGAGGGAGAATTCCGGCAGCTGGAAATCCGGACCTGGAAAAGCTACGTCAGGCCGCCTAATTTACACAACTCCAAATGAGTTGAAACTTCACGGGGATTTTTTATGGATTATTTGAGAAATAATGGAGCCAATAAACACCGAAGGGGGCCACCAGGTGGGCACAACTCACCTAGGCGCGCCAGATCCCCCAGGTGCCCCCTGGTGGGTTCTGGCCTCCTCAGCCCACCTCGGGTGCCCATATTCTGGTATATAAGTGAGGGAGTCCTGAACTAGGGGGTCTCCGGACAGCTGAACTATATCCTTTAGCCGGACTGTTGGGCAATGAAGATACAAGATTGAAGACTTCGTCCCGTGTCCGGATGGCACTTTCCTTGGCGTGGAAGGCAAGCAAGGCAATACAGATGTGTAGATCTCCTCCGTTGTAACCGACTCTGTGTAACCCTAGGCCCCTTCGGTGTCTATATAAACCAGAGGGTTTAGTCTGTAAGACAACAGACAATCATACCATAGGCTAGCTTCTAGGGTTTAGCCTCTACGATCTCGTGGTAGATCAACTCTTGTAATACTCATATCATCAAGAAAAACTGAGCAGGACATAGGGTATTACCTCCATCAAGAGGGCCCAAACCTGGGTAAACATCGTGTCCCCTGCCTCCTGTTACCATCAGCCTTAGACGCATAGTTCGGGACCCCCTACCCGAGATCCGCCGGTTTTGACACCGACATTGGTGCTTTCATTGAGAGTTCCACTGTGTCATCACCATAAGGCTCGATGGCTCCTTTGATCATCGGTAGCGATGCGGTCCAGGGTGAGGTTTTCCTCCCCGGACAGATCTTTGTATTCGGTGGCTTCGCACTATGGGCCAATTCGCTTGGCCATCTGGAGCAGATCGAGAGCTGCGCCCCTGGCCATCAGGTCAGATTCCGAAACTTAAACTACACTGCCGACATCCGTAGAGACATGATCTTCGACGGATTCGAGCCCGTGTCAGGTGCGCCGCACAGTCACGACGAGCATGACGTAACTCTGCCGTCGGACAGTGTTCGGGAGATCACATCTGCAACTACTCCAGCCTTCAATCCGGAACAAATTGCGCCATCCAAGGACGGAGGGTTAGACCCCGCAATGGAGGCCGCACTCTCAGTGGTGATGGAGCCGGATACTGACTTCACCCCTTACGTGAACCGTGTCGCCAAACCACTGGATTCGTCCCCGGCCATGGACTCCGATCCGCCCGCATCTATGCCCATCGAATCCGACTGGGCGCCAACCATGGAGTTCACCTCCGCGGATATCTTTCAGCACTCGCCTCTCGGCAATGTGCTAAATTCACTAAAGTCTCTCTCCTTGTCAGGAGAACCCTGGCCGAACTATGTCCAGCTTGAATGGGATACGGAAGACGAAGAAATTCGCAGCCCGCCCACCACCCACTTAGTAGCCACTGTCGATGACTTAAGCGACATGCTCAACTTCGACTCCGAAGACATTGACGGCATGGACGAAGATGCAGCAGACGAACCGGAACCAGTGCCCCGGACAGCAACTTCATCACATGACATATACATGGTGGATACACCCAAAGAAGGCAATGGCGAAGGGACAGCGGAGGATGGCCCCTCCAAGAAGCAACCCAAGCACCGACGTCAGCAGCGCCGCCCTAAGTCCCGCCATAGCAAAAGCAATGATAACAGCGCAAGAGAAAATAACACTCCAGTCGACTCCAGAGGAAACGACGACCATATTGCCCCGGCGGAGAGCACGATTAAGCTGCAAGCGGCGAACATAGTACGGATCCGATGTACGAACACGGCGACGCCGAGTATAAACCTCATCAAACCCCTCTGGGGAGGAAAACAGTCCAGACGAAGATGCACACATCATCCCGGAAACGCACTTGGAGCAAGAGAACCTCCAAAGAAGGCTTATTGCCATAGCGAGGAGTCTGAAGAAGCAGAAGCAAAGGCTTAAGGCCGCACAAAATACACTCAATAGCAGGTGGAACAAAGTGCTCGACAACAAAGCAAAGTATGGTGGAAGTTACCACACAAAGAGCTATCCAAAGCGCAGGCTGTTACCTGAATTCGACGACAAGGCTTTAGAGCCCACACAGCCAAAAAATGAAATGGCCAATCGGCCGGATCCACCAGCTTTTGACCGCGATAGAGCAGATAACAAATATGCACATAAGTCAACACACGACATACGTGAGGACTTGCGACAAAAATCCGGTATGACCAGATCCATCTATGGATCTAGGAAGCGTGCTCCAGCATAAAATCAAAACCAAATACCACAACCGTCCGAACGCCATGGTACATCCAAGTACAGGGGTACCGCACACACCCTATGTTTCACCGATGAGGTGCTAGACCAGGAATTCCCAGAAGGATTCAAACCAGTGAACATAGAGGCGTACGACGGGACCACAGACCCTGGGGTCTGGATTGTGGACTTCATCCTCCATATCCATATGGCTCGCGGAGACGATCTCCATGCCATTAAATACTTGCCCCTCAAGCTTAAAGGACCGGCTCGGCATTGGCTGAAAAGCCTCCCCGAAAACTCACTTGGAAGTTGGGAGGAGCTTGAGGACGCTTTTCGGGCCAATTTTCAAGGGACCTACGTCCAACCTCTGGATGCAGACGATTTAAGTCATATAATTCAACAGTCCGGAGAGTCCGTCCAAAAGCTTTGGAACAGGTTTCTCACCAGGAAGAACCAAATCGTCGACTGTACAGACGCTGAAGCCTTAGTAGCTTTCAAACATAGCGTCTGAGACGAATGGCTCGCCAGACACCTCGGCCAAGAAAAACCGAGAACAAGGGCAGCCCTAACAAGCCTCATGACCCACTTTTGCGCGGGCGAAGACAACTGGTTAGCCCGCAGAAGCACCAGCGACCCAAGCACATCCGAAGTCAGGGATGGCAATGGAAAACCACGACGCAACAATAGCAAGCGTCGAAATAAAGAAGATAGCCCAGATAATACGGCGCTAAACGCCGGATTCAGGGGCTCTCGACCAGGTCAGCGGAAAAAGCCTTTCAAAGGCAGCAGAGATGGACCGTCTGGCCTAAACAAGATTCTTGACAAACTATGTCAGATTCATGGCACCCCCGATAAACCTGCAAATCACACCCATAGAGAATGCTGGGTCTTGAAGCAGGCAGGTATGCTAAACGCCGAACACAGGGGGGAGACACCAAGCAAAGAGGAGGACGAGCCTCACCAGCAAAGCACTGGAGGACAGAAAAAATTCCCACCAGAGGTTAAAACAGTCAACATGATCCATGTGACGAAGAGGAGAAGCAAACATGCACTCCGAGACACCCGCCATAGAGCCCGTCACCCCTAGGTTCAACCCCTGATTGGCCTGCCCGATCACTTTTGATCGCGGGGATCACGCGACAAGCATCCAGCATGAAGGATTGGCTGCCTTGGTGTTAGACCCAATAATAAATGGATATCATCTCACACGAGTCCTCATGAACGGCGGCAGTGGTCTAAATCTGATATATCAGGACACGGTCCGCAAAGTGGGGATAGACCCGATAAAAATAAGCCACCGTACTACTACCTTCAAGGGAGTAATACCAGGCCTAGAGGCCCGCTGCACGATCTCTCTATTACTAGAGGTTGTATTCGGTTCTTCCGACAACTTCCGAAGCGAAAGGTTAACTTTCTACATTGCTCCATTCCGAAGTGGCTCTTAGGCACTACTCGGAAGAGCGGCTTTCGCTCGTTTTAACGCAATCCCGCATTACGCTTCTCTCAAGCTTAAGATGCCCGGTCCACGTGGCACCATCACAGTTAGCGGAAATACTGAGCATGCTCTACGCACGGAAGAATGTGCGGCAACTTTAGCCGCCGAGCACCAGACGGCCTCACCAACCAGAAAAAATGACAGGTCGTCAAGACCACGGACACGGTTAGACGAGTCCGGTGCACCACTACATATACATGAGATTGGTTTGATGATCAAGCCCTCCTAGACGGTACCAGGGGCTTCCCGCATGTAATCAGGGCTAGTCCAGCTCAACTTCACTTATCTTGAATTTTAATGCTTTATTGATAATAACCATATTTTCTGGCACGGCAACTTTCACCTAAGTTCTTCTCTTTTATAGATGACAATCGTGCTACACCCGTCCAGAACACGGCACAACGGAGATACAGGCGCAGACGAGCAGCAGGGACCCACCCAAAGGTTTCTTTTTAGATTAAGACCCTGCGTAAACCTTTTTTTACTGTCTCTTATTGTTCACATCCTCTGGATACTCAACACAACCGAGAAGGATACCGACGTATTGGCATGTGGCCACGTCAGGATAATGCACGTACATGGACATCCGGGGTTTATTATTAAGGGCCTTGTTTAGCCCGGCATATGTTATAAAGATCGAGTACCTTAGGGAGTGTTCGGCATCGCGAGTTTGGCCTTATATGCATCAGCTCCGAATCATGTCTTATGTCAAATGTTGGGTTTGCCCTGCTCCCATGTTTTGGTACCTTACGTTCCGCTATATCGGCTAAGGTAGCACTGGGAGAACTACTGCGATTGTGCCCTGGTTCATCCGGATGAGCACATCACTAGAGAAAGCCGAAAACTGACTGTCATGATAAAGCGCGAGACTGGTCAGCCACTCGATGACTCAATGGAATCTTCAGGATTCCTCCTCATTAAAGAAGGGCCATTTCCCGATCATGTACGTACGCGCCCCGTATTCGGACGAGCGCAGAAGTACCAGGGGCTATATAGTAGCCCCGCCGTCAAACTCCTATGGCTAAGTGAAAGTGTTAAAGCAATATAGTCTGATTGCCTCGTTCGCTACGCTACCACCTCCTGAATGGACCAAGACGTTGGATCAAGTGTGAATACGCGTTTTTTTGCGAACACCTCCGCATTATATGCATGGGGGCGGAACCCGACGACTGCAAACTTTCAGGTTATATATATATATATACATAAATGACCGCACATGAGGCATCATAATACTTTCAGGCAAAAGTATAAACACAGCCTTGATAACTCAATAAAACATTGTTCTTACAATGGGAGTACATGTCCCTAGAACATGATATTCTTCGATCACCGAGCCTCTATCGAACGAGCGCCTTCAAGGACTTCTTCAAAGTAGTGCTCTACAGCCACTCGGCCCACAGCCGAACCCTGTGTTGGAACAGTGGTGGCCTCCATCTCTGCCCAGTATGTCTTGACACGGGCAAAGGCCATCCGCGCACCCACTATGCACGCCGACCTCTTCATAGCATTGATGTGCGGCACAGCACCAAGGAATTGTTGCACTAAACTAAAGTAACTATTCGGCCTTGGCCCTCCCGGCCACAGATGATCCACAACGGACCTCATGGCGAGTCCGGACAACCTATGGAGCTTAGCCCACTCGACCATTTGCTCATTCAATAGCAGCGGACGCACTGGAGCATGGAATTGTGACCAAAACAGCTTTTCCACTTCTCGATCTCCTTGATCCTTGAAGTACTCGGCCGCGTCAGCAGCACTTGCCACCAAATCCACGTAGGCATCTGCATAACTCCATAGTTGATTAAGCGGAGCATACTTCGGATCTCCGAACTTTGTCCGCAACAAGAAGGGCTTCCCAGTGATGATATCCGCAGCTTGATGCAGCTCTTCCTTCGTCGCTCTGATTTTAGAGCGGGCTTCCTTGGCTGCTACCATGGCCTTTTCTAGGTCCGTCGCCCGCGCTCGCCTTTCTTTTTCAAGAAGCTGGTAACAGTCAGCGGCATCTTTCAACTCAATGGCCATCTTGGCTATCCTTTCCTTGCTCTGGCGATGCGCGGACTGTTCGGCCCTCAGCTCTTCGACCGCCTTTAGAGCATCCACATCGCTATTCCTTGCTTGTTCCTTGGCTCGGGCAAGCTCTACCCGAAGGGTCTCCACAGTGGCGGCTCCATCTGCAATCACAACATATTAAAGATATTGGCATCATGCTCCTCTTACTATGCGTTGATCACCGAAGAAATCACTTACCATGTTCCTCGTCAAGCCGCTTGTTAGCAAGCATGATGTCGGCATCTGTCGCATCAAGTTGCCGCTTTAGCTCGGCAAACCCATCAGTCTGGCTAGCCACCGGAGCTTCAGCCACCTGCACATAAAGGCAGTCTGGTTATTACCTGGGACTATGATCCTCTGTTTGCCGCCGTTTTTGATGACAACCAGAGTCTCACGGGCTACTATTTGCATAGGGCACACCTAACGTGTGCGGTACCATCAAAAACATACAGTATTTCATGTACCTCAAAGCCTTTCAGCAGACTCATAAAAGCTTCATGCAATCCGCTTTCAGCGGATGAAATCCTTTCAACTACCATACTCATTAGCGTACGATGCGCTTCTGAGATGGCCGCTTGCTCCAGAAGATCCTGCAGTACGTCCGACCGCACACTATATGGTTCCACACTCTTTCTGTTGCTTTCTTTAGGAGCCGAATACTGAGGAATCCGGGTGGCCAAGGGATTACCCCCTGGCCTTGGCGGATCAGGAGAAACCCTCCGCGACGACACTTCAGGGTCGCCCGCCTCATGAGGCTGGGTGGCAGGGGGAGGTTTTCGCTCTCCATCATCTCCGAAAGAAGATCCCCTGAAGACGAACTCTGTCAAGAAGGGCTAGGATCCGAACTACAAGATATAAGCTTCGGTTATTGTCTTCAGAAGTAAGGTAGGATATTTTCACTACTAAGTACTTTTCGATTACTTACAGCTCGGTAGAGGGCTGATTCCCTTGCGGACACTGTGCGGCAAGGGTACCCCCCGGGGCAGGACCCTCTGGCAAAGATTTCTTCCCTCGTTTGGAAACCTCTGTCTCCGAATCTTTAGAGGTGGTCCTCTTCCTTCCTCAGGGAAAGGGAATGTCAAATTCTTCTCCCTGGCTATCCTCCTTCGCGGAGGCGCTCATTCCCCCGGTTTGGACGAGTAATGAGTGAGGCTCGCTTTTGTCCTCTTTATTCCCCCCCCTTTATCTTCCTTCGAGGGCACCTGATAAGGCGCCGGCTCCAGCATTCTGTCTAGTACTGGATTGGCCAAGCCCTCGGGAAGGGGGGCCGGACACCTGATCATCTTCGCCTTTGTTATCTAGTCCTAGTCAAAGAGCGACTTTTCAGAATGATGTTATGATAAATAAGAGAAACAGCATGTTCGGCCATCGAATTACTTACTTGGGTATCCGGGCGATTATAGCTCAGACCCACATCCTCGTTGGTGTTCAGACACTTTATTTGTGATCCGAAGAACAACTTGTACATCTCCTCGAGCGTCATGCCGAGGAAGTGCTGAATGATTCGCGGTCACTCCGGATTGAACTCCCACCGACAGAGAGGTCTATGTTTACAAGACGGGACCTGGCGAACTAGCATGACTTGCATCACCGTGACCAGGTTGACGTCTCTCTCAATGAGGTCTCGGATGCGGCTCTACAATATCGGCACATCCTTTACTGGACCCCAATTTAGCCCCATGTTGATCCATGATGTCAGTTGTGGTGGGGGCCCGAGTGAAAGACAGGGACGGCTGCCACTTGGCACTTCGGGGAAGTGTGATATAAAACCACTCCCGCTACCACAAACTAGACACCTCTGGGAAGGAACCCTCTAGCCATGGAGCATTAGCGCTTTTGCTTATTACGGCACCTCCGCACTCTGCGTGCCGCCCCTCGATCATCTTCGGATTCACATTGAAGGTCTTGAGCCACAGGCGAAGTGAGGGGTAATGCGGAGGAAGGCCTCACATATGACGATGAACGACGAGATGTGAAGGAGGGAATCCGGGGCCAGATCGTGGAAATCCAGCCCATAATAGAACATGAGTCCCCTAACAAAGGGATCTAGAGCGAGGCCTAATCCTCGGAGGAAGTAAGAGACGAACACAACACTCTCGTTGGGTTCAAGAGTGGGGATGACCTGCCCTCGGGCGGGCAGCCTGTGCGAAATTTCGGGGGTCAGATATCTGGCCTCTCTTAGCTTCTTGATGTCCTCCTCTGTGATAGAGGAAGGCATCCACCGACCTTGGAGGTTGGACCTGGACATGGTTGAAGATCCGAAGCTCCTAACCTGAGCCTGGGGTGTTGGAACTCGAGGTGGGGGAAGGATTCGATTGAGTGCGAGAGGAAAAAGGGACAGGTATTGTCCTCTTTATAAAGAGAGTGAATGTCAAGCGTCCTCCTCGCGGCCGTTTTGGACTCGCCTAAAATCGAGGAGTCATACCAACGGGCACGAGTGGGTTACCCACGTCCGTATTGATGAGAATCACGTAATAAGGGGGACACGATCTCTGCTTCGACAAAACGTGTCAAGAAAACCACCTCGCGATATGTGCAGTGCTGGTTGGAAAAAATGATTCGAATAATGACCGGGCCATGACGTAACGTCGTGCTGTCAAAACGCGTCAGCAGATTAGATTTGTGTAAATATTATTCTCTCTACGGTCGTATGTGGAAATTATTTTGCAGGGCCAGACACTATCCTTGTGTTCAAAATCTTCCATGGAGTATTTGAAGGAGGAACCCGCCTTGCAATGCTGAAGACAAAACTACGCGCCGGACTCATCGTCATTAAAGCCTGGTTCAGGGGCAACTAAGGGAGTCCTGGATTAGGGGGTCTTTGGACAGCCGGACTATATCCTTTGGCCGGACTATTGGGCTACGAAGATACAAGATTTAAGACTTCATCTCGTGTCCGGATGGGACTTTCCTGGGCATGGAAGGCAAGCTAGGCAATACAGATGTGTAGATCTCCTCCCTTGTAACCGACTCTGTGTAGCCCTAGCCCCCTCCGGTGTCTATATAAACTGGAGGGTTTAGTCCGTAGGATAACAGAGAATCATACCATAGTCTAGCTTCTAGGGTTTAGCCTCTACGATCTCGTGGTAGATCAACTCTTGTAATACTCATATCATCAAGAACAATCGAGCAGGACATAGGGTATTACCTCCATCAAGAGGGCCCAAGCCTGGGTAAACATCGTGTCCCCTGCCTCCTGTTGCCATCCGCCTTAGACGCACAGTTCGGGACCCCCTACCCGAGATCCGCCGGTTTTGACACCGACAATAAGTGGTTTTGACCTAGAAAAAATAAGGGGAGGACTTTCGGGACGAAGCGCCGCCGCCTCGAGGCGGAACTTGGGCAGGAGCACTTTTGCCCTCCGGCGGAGCGATTCCGCTAGGGGAACTTCCCTCCCAGAGGGGGAAATCATCGTCATCATCATCACTAACAACTCTCCCATCTTGGAGAGGGCAATCTCCATCAACATCTTCAATAACACAATCTCATCTCAAATCCTAGTTCATCTCTTGTGCTCAATCTTGTTACCAGAACTATAGGTTGGTACTTGTGGGGGACTACTAGTGTTGATTACATTTTGTAGTTGATTACTATATGGTTTATTTGGTGGAAGATTATATGTTCAGATCCATTATGCTATTTAATACTCGACTGATCATGAACATGTTTATCATTTGTGAGTAGTTACTTTTGTTCTTTAGGTCACTGTCGGATTTTGGGTTCCGGCAAAACTCTTGAGGTTCGAACACAAGGGTGCGCATGAAGATCTCTCCCCCCTCTAGCTCACACACATCATGACACTACAAAATAAGACACACCCATGACATTTTGGGCCGAATGAATTTTTTCTTTCATACTTATGACACTTCTATGATGATCATTGTGACAAAACCCGGTATCATCATAGATGTGGTGGGCTCCTACTTCTATCACAAAAAATCATGACAGAAAATGGCCTTTTTGTCCTGGGCGGGCCGGAGACGCAGCTGCGTGACATTCTTTGGGCCATCCATGACGGAAAAACCATGGTAGAAGTGAGGGCGAGGAAAATATCAGGGTGTTCCCGGTTACGGTGGGTGGTCGGGGCCGAGCAATGCGTGTTTCTCTCGTACACGCATGCGCGTGGGTGCAAGGCATTGGGCTCTAACTGAACCCGAGCGAGGCATTCGCCTATTGAACCCGAGCGATTGCACTGCAGGCTACGCGTTACTAAACCTGAGCGATCGATCGATGGCTGTTAACTGAAACCGATCGAGCGATTCCTTCGCTACTGCTGCTAACTGAAGCCGATCGATGTTGCCTATGGATGAATAGTGAGTGTTGCTGGGGGGTTTGGATGAACAGTTCCCAGTGGGGGTGGATGAATAGGACCCCGATTGATCGAGCCGGTTGGAGCTGGATGAACAGGACCCCGTGGAGGGCTGGATGAACAGGACCACCATGTGGAGGGCTGGATGAACAGTAGATGGTGGAGGGCTGGATGAACAGTAGCCCGTGGAGGGGTGGTTGAACAGGAGCCCTGGAGAGGGCTGGTTGAACAGTAGCCGGTGGAGTAGCACGCGGTAGAGGCTAGATGAACAAGAGCCGTGGATGAATAGTCGCACGTGGAGGCTAGAGGAGGTCGACGGTGGATGAACAGTAGCCCGTGGAGGCTGGACGGGGTCGACGGTGGAGATGAACAGTATCACGTGGAGTCCTGTTTTGCGGTACACCACACCCCTCCCGTTGAACAGGACCCCTGTTTCAGCCGTAGAGCTCCAACACAAGTCCGTTTCCTCCGTTTTGCGGTACGCCACACCCCTCCCGATGAACAGGACCCCCGTTTCGACCGTAGGAGGTCTGTTTCCTCCGTTTTGTAGTACGCCAAACCCCTCCCAATGAACAGGATCCCGTTTTGAATGTGGCCGCTCGAACACAAGGTCGTTTCCTCCATTCTGCGATATGCCAGGCCTCGTTTCCATCGGCTGTTCCGTCCAAGCCCTCCCGATGAACACGACGACGCATTCCGTTCCAACCCAGCCGGTTGGCTTCCCATGAACACGACGATGGCGCAGTTTCTTCCTTCCGACCCAACCATGTACACAAGCCCTGGCCATACGTATGCGCGAGTAGGCGTACGAGACCCTCCCCGTATGTACGTACGTGGCCGTATTTTCTTTCTTGCACACTGGCCGTTGTACATACGTGTACATGCTACAAGTGCGCCTCTACTACGACACGTGCGCGCCTCTACATGGACCAGTATGTACGTACACATTCGCGACCAGAATGACAACGCTACGTACGCTTCGACCAGGTGGGTCCCGGCTGTCAGGCACTTCCTTGCGTGCGAAGA
Source organism: Triticum aestivum (assembly GCF_018294505.1). Lineage (NCBI taxonomy): Eukaryota > Viridiplantae > Streptophyta > Magnoliopsida > Poales > Poaceae > Triticum > Triticum aestivum. Next base: position 536,585,482 of record NC_057797.1, read on the forward strand.
TGTAGCTGGTGGGTCACAGCAGTCAGGGGGCGAATCGTTTTTTTTTGCCCGGACGCACTTCCTTGTGTGCCAAGATGTAGCTGGTGGGTCCCAACAGTCAGGGGGGGGGGACATTTTTTTCGCGAAATATGGTGGCCCATCCGGTGGGTCCCCGCTGTCAGATGGAGGAATAATTATTTTGCGCGTAATAAGGAGGCACTTCCTTCCGGCTGCCATGGACCCAGTTGTCAGCCTCTCCACGTAAAGTACTCTTCCGATGGAAGTCGGTCGTTGACCACATTGACCACGCCACGCTGAGAGCACCATGACGATGGACGACGGTGAGGCCTAGGAAGGGGACGACGCGGAGCCAGGGAAGACGCGGCAGTGGATACCCACGCGGAGAGGAGTACGAGGTTCACTGGTTCGGCTACGGTGTGAGGCTGCCGTCGCCGCAGAATAACAGGGGTGTGGGTGAGTGGCGGGATGGCCTGGCCAGCGGTGGGAGTAGTAGGTGGCGGTGAGGCCTCCTCGACAGCACAGTCGGCCACGGGAGGCAGGAGCAGGCGGCACGACCGGCGCTGCTTTGGGCGGCTGGAGCAAGAAGACCAGAGGTTGAAGAAGCACGACGGCCGTTGGATGGACATCATACGGTCACTGCAGCTAGAGTCGTTTATATTGACTAAGTTGACAAATCCCTTGGTACGCGTCAACTTAGTAGGCCCACAGGTCAGCTTCTGAAATGGTGCGCCCTAGATGTCAGGGGGAGGAATCATTTTTTGGGTAGGTGAAGCTAGAATATCTGAGATTGAAGAAGAAGCATGGCATCCGTTGGATGGACATCCAACGGCCACTGTTGCTAGAACCGTGTGTTGACTATAAGTTGACAAAGCCTTGCATACGCGCCAACTCTTTTTTTTAGGGGACGCGTCAACTTAGTAAGGCCACAAGTGTGTGGCAGAGAACTTATAGCCCATTAGAGATTTGTAAGAATGTGCAGCCAATTTTTGAATTCTAATGGAATTTACTACAGCCCATTTACAGTTTGTTAAAAGTACATCCCATTTCAACCAACTATTCAAAACAGAATTCAATAAAATTTCCCACATTTTGATGGGATCCGAAATATTTTTATCCCGAAATTTCTAGTCAGATTAAATACAATTTCTATATAAATTTATATTACGTAAAAATCCAACGAAACAGTGTGCTCGCAACAATTAATGAAATTAAAATGTTCAATATCCAAAAATAATATTTTATAATGTAATTACGTGTTTGGTGCATTTTTTATAGTTATTGCCCAGTTTTTAGAATTACATCCCATTTATTATTTCTTAAAGCCCATTTTCTTATTAAGCCTAATGCATCCAGCCTACGAAAGATTTGCAGCCCAGCGGGGCGGAGAATAACAACTTGACCTTGCCTGGGTATTCCTAAAAAAAGTATAGCTGGGCTAGCCATTTTCAGCTTAAAAAAATTAATATCTGGGCTGGATATCTGGCCTGGGCTAGACGGGCCACAGCCCGCCCAGTTAATACCTGCAGCGATGTTTTCGTTGTTGTTCAGAGGAGAAAAATTAATATCTGGGCTAAACATCACTGAAAAAACTCTGCAGTGCTCACACCTCAAAAACACAAATACTGCTCGAGCTGCTTGGTCCTAGCTGTCGGCCGCTTCTTGTGCAATTCTCTCGTTTATTGACTACATAGGTTGACAATGGTGTGGGACCATGATGTCAGGAAACCAGGAGGAAGCAAAAAAATATAGTTTTATATACTAATAAGGAGGCACTTTCGTACATGCGGTTATGGCCCTGGTGGGTCCCCACTGTCATCCTCTCCAAGTAAAGTCATCTCCTCATCCTCATGTCCGCTGACCATGTTGACAACGCGAGACAGCGGCGCCACGGCGAGCACAACAACTCGAAGGACGATGGAGAGGGCCTCGCGGGCCCTACGGATGGTCTGATACAGCGCCCGCTGCTCATTCGGGGAGCCAGGATCATAGGGCCACATGTCCGCGACGGCATTGTCGTTCGCTTGTTCACCGGTGCTCGTTGAGGAGACGGAGGTTGCAGCACAGGTCCTCCTGCGCTGGTAGCTCTTCCGCCATTAGGGCGTCGAAGTGCGGCTGCACCTGCTCTATGGTGAACACGGCATGAACTGGCTTGGACAGTGGCGCCGGCTCCTAGTCGGAAGTTATGTCCATCATCTGATTGTCATTGCTCAACTCGGCGAGCTAGCTGGCGAGCCAGCATGTCCGGCTGCTGGACCGACCCGCTGCCAAGCACGAGTCTGACTACCCTGGCCCACCCAGACCGTCTCCCTCGCCCGTGCGTGCTTTCTGCCCGAAACGGACAGCGCCGCCCGCCCCGCTTCCCGGTGCGGGCGATTGCTTCGCCTTCAAACGACACAAGTGCTATTTGTCTATCCTTCTGCCACCCACATTAATGATATGTGGTTGCCGAGGCGGGTACTCCGGCGCCACACGTCCGTCCCTCTGCCGCCCACCATTGCTATATAAACTGCTACGTCGGCCATAGTCGTAGTCATCCGCATCAGTTCCCTTTCTCCTGTCCACACCACTACTGCCCACCATGGCTTCCTCGCGCTCCAGCGCTCTTCAGGATGGGCGGACGACAAACCACAAGGAGATGGCAGCCTTTGCTGCCGACTGGCTGGTCGGCAGGCAGTCGGAGGACGACGACGTCCCAATGGAGAACATGGTAGTCGATGATCCGGCGCCAACCCCCACCTCTGCGCGATCCTCACCGGTGCATTGCACAATGACCATCGGTGAGGCCTGTGCCCAATATATGGACACGGTGAGGCAGAAGCGTGAGGAGCAGTTCCGGGAAACGCAGGCCGCCGCCGCCTACAACCAACATCTCCTCTAGGAACACCTACATGCGGAGGAGCAGATCGCCGCGGAGCAGGCGGAGCAGGATTCGCTGCTTGACTCGTACTGCTCCGCCCGCGAGGGCCGCCTCGAGCGCTGGTGGTACCGCATGCGGGTGGCGGAGGCTGCGACAGCCTACAAAGAGGGCGATGAAGCGGGCGAGGCGCTATTTGGCGAGACCGAGGACGAGGCAGGGGACAATGCCGGCTCCGACGAGTCCCCGCTCCGCTGGCATCAACGAGGCCCTGCTCCGTCGAGGCCCCACGGCGCCAACAACGAGGCAGAGGACACTGCCGGCTCCACCGAGGCCTCGCGGCGCCAACAACAAGGCAGAGAACAATGTCGGCTCCGTCAAGGCCCCGCGGCGCCAACAACGAGGTAGAGGACACCGCCGGCTCTGCCGAGGCCCTACCCTGCCGGTAACAAGGGGGAGGATTTCCCCCGCTTCGCCGAGGCGCCGCCCGCCGACAACGATACAGAGGACATCGCCGGCTTTGTCGAGTCCCCGCCCCGCTACCAATGAGGTTGTGCCACATAGAAAACGAGGAAGAGTAGAACACGGTAGGTCACCGCCGCTCGGGTCCAAGTAAGGCCACTGCTACTACCCTCCGGTTGCTGGCACTGAGCTGTACATCATTGAGCAATTCTATGATTATAGGATGATTGAAGACCGCTCCATGGTTGCGCAAGCTCATGAGATACAGTCATTTGCCAGAGAACTTGAGCACTTCAGTTGTATGCTACCGGACATAGGTGGGTAGCTTCGGTTAATTAATTATACATCCAGCGCACCCCTTTTTAGTGGAAGAATGTACGAAATGTAATGAAATTCGGCATGTTTATATGAAATCCAACCATGTATGAATGAATTTATTTCAATTAGTTCGAATTCTTGTATCACTGGCATTGGATGAACATGCAAAACAATACGTAGTAGCATTATTCCCAGGGTGATCACCTCGTTTGCAGCAGTTTCACATGTACTCCCTCCGGTCCTTTCTAGTCTGCATACAAGTTTTGTCTGCACTCAAAGTATCTCTACTTTGACCAATCTTATAGAAAAAAGTATGCACTTTCACAATATGCGAAGTAAAAAGGAACAGAAGGAGTACAACGAGTTTGAGCAGCTTTTTAGCGTTCATGTACATTGCAATCAAACACACAAGCCTGGCAATTCATACACAACATTCAAAAGAATCGATGATTATGCATCTCAGCGATTCACGTCAGAGCCAATATTTACTTCACAACTAAAGAATAAAGAAAAAATGGATCGACGTTGCTGACAGCAAAGGGCATCCCATTCGAAAATATCAAACGCATGTCTTCTTGCTAAAATCAATGAGCAAAATTTGACAAGGTTGTCCCATTCCAAAATATCAAATGCCTATGTGAGGGAGTCCTGGATTAAGGGGTCTCCGAACAGCCGGACTATATCCTTTGGCCGGACTGTTGGGCTATGAAGATACAAGATTGAAGACTTCGTCCTGTGTCCGGATGGGACTATCCTTGGCGTGGAAGGCAAGCTAGGCAATACGGATATGTAGATCTCCTCCCTCGTAACCGATTCTTTGTAACCCTAGCCCCCTTCGGTGTCTATATAGACCGGAGGGTTTAGTCCGTAGGACAACATATAATCATACCATAGGCTAGCTTCTAGGGTTTAGCCTCTACGATCTCGTGGTAGATCAACTCTTGTAATACTCGTATCATCAAGAACAATCGAGCAGGACGTAGGGTATTACCTCCATCAAGAGGGCCCGAACCTGGGTAAACATCGTGTCCACTGCATCCCATTACCATCCGCCTTAGGCGCATAGTTCGGGACCCCCTACCCGAGATCCGCCGGTTTGGACACCGACATTGGTGCTTTCATTGAGAGTTCCACTATGTCGTCACCATAAGGCTTGATGGCTCCTTCGATCATCGGTAGCGATGCGGTCCAGGGTTAGGTTTTCCTCCCCGGACAGATCGGTAGCTTTGCACTGCGGGCCAATTCGCTTGGCCATCTGGAGCAGATCGAGAGCTACGCCCCTGGCCATCAAGTCAGATTCAGAAACTTAAACCACACTGCCGACATCCGTGGAGACTAGATCTTCGACGGATTTGAGCCCGTGTCAGGTGCGCCGCACAGTCACGACGAGCACGACGTAACTCTGCCGTCGGACAGTGTTCGGGAGATCGCATCTACAACTACTCCGGCCTTCAATCCTGAGCAAATTGCGCCATCCAAGGACGGAGGGATAGACCCCGCAATGGAGGCCATACTCTCAGTGGCGATGAAGCCGAATACTGACTTCACCCCTTACGAGAACCGTGTCGCCAAACCACTGGACTCGTCCCCGGCCATGGACTCCGAGCCGCCCGCATCTGTGCCCATCGAATCCGACTGGGCGCCGATCATGGAGTTCACCTTCGCGGATATCTTTCAGCACTCGCCTCTCGATGATGTGCTAAATTCATTAAAGTCTCTCTCCTTGTCAGGAGAACCCTGGCCGAACTATGTCCGGCTAGAATGGGATACGGACGACGAAGAAATTCGCTGCCCGCCCACCACCCACTTAGTAGCCACTGTTGATGACTTAACCGACATGCTCAACTTCGATTCCGAAGACATCGACGGCATGGACGAAGATGCAGCAGACGAACAGGAACTAGCGCCCACAGGGCGCCGGACAGCCACTTCATCACATGACATATACATGGTGGATACACCCAAAGAAGGCAATGGCGAAGGGACAACGGAGGATGGCCCCTCCAAGAAGCAACCCAAATGCCGACGTCAGCGGTGCTGCCCTAAGTCCCGCCATAGCAAAAGCAGCAATAACAGCGCAAGAGAAAATAACACTCCAGTCGACTCCAGAGGGAACGACGACCATATTGCCCCGGCGGCAGAGCACGATGAAGCTGCAAGCGGCGAACATAGTACGGATCCGACTTCCGAACACGGTGACGCCTAGTATAAACCTCATCAAACCCCCTCTAGGGAGGAAAACAGTCCGGACGAAGATGCACACATCATCCCGGAAACGCACTTGGAGCAAGAGAACCTCCGCAGAAGGCTTATTGCCACAGCGAGGAGTCTGAAGAAGCAGAAGCAAAGGCTTAAGGACGCACAAAATACACTCAACAGCAGGTGGAACAAAGTGCTCGATAACAAAGCAAAGTATGGTGGAAGTTACCACACAAAGAGCTATCCAAAGCGCAGGCTGTTACCTGAATTCGACGACGAGGCCTTAGAGCCCACACAGTCAAAAAATGAAACAGCCAACCGGCTGCATCCACCAGCTTGTGACCGCGATAGAGCGGATAACAAATATGCACATAAGTTAACACACGTTATACGTGAGGACTTGCGCCAAAAATCTGGTATGACCAGATCCATCTAAGGATCTAGGAAGCGTGCTCCGGCACAAAATCAAAACCAAATACCACAACCGTCCGAACGCCATGGTACATCCAAGTACAGGGGTGCCGCACACCCCCTATGTTTCACCGGTGAGGTGCTGCACCACGAATTCCCAGAAGGATTCAAACCAGTGAACATAGAGGCGTACGACGGGACCACAGACCCTGGGGTCTGGATTGAGAACTTCATCCTCCATATCCATATGGCTCGCGGAGACGATTTCCATGCCATTAAATACTTGCCCCTCAAGCTTAAAGGACCAGCTCGGCATTGGCTGAAAAGCCTCCCCGAAAACTCAATTGGAAGTTGGGAGGAGCTTGAGGATGCTTTTCGGGCCAATTTTCAAGGGACCTACGTCCGACCTCCGGATGCAGACAATTTAAGTCATATAATTCAACAGTCCGGAGAGTCCGCCCGAAAGCTTTGGAACAGGTTTCTCACCAAGAAGAACCAAATTGTCGACTATCCGGACGCCGAAGCCTTAGCAGCTTTCAAACATAGCATCTGAGACGAATGGCTCGCCAGACACCTCGGCCAAGAAAAATCGAGAACAATGGCAACCCTAACAAGCCTCATGACCCGCTTTTGTGCGGGCGAAGACAGCTGGTTAGCCCGCAGAAGCACCAGCGACCCAAGCCCATCCGAAGTCAGGGGTAGCAATGGAAAACCACGACGCAACAAAAGCAAGCATCAAAATAAAGAAGATAGCCCAGATAATACGGTGGTAAACGCCGGATTTAGGGGCTCTCGACCAGGTCAGCAGAAAAAGCCTTTCAAAGGCAGCAAAGACAGATCATCTGTCCTAAACAAGATTCTTGACAAACTATGTCAGATTCATGGCACCCTCGATAAACCTGCAAATCACACCCACAGAGAATGGTGGGTCTTCAAGCAGGCATTTAAGATAAGCGCCGAACACAAGGGGGGGAGACACCAAGCAATGACGAGGACGAGCCTCGCCAGCAAAGCACTGGAGGACAGAAAAAATTCCCACCAGAGGTTAAAATAGTCAACATGATCCATGTGACGAAGAGGAGAAGCAAACATGCACTACGAGACACACGCGCCATAGAGCCCGTCACCCCTAGGTTCAACCCCTGGTTGGCCTGCCCGATCACTTTTGATCGCGGGGATCACGCGACAAGCATCCGGCATGAAGGATTGGCTGCCTTGGTGTTAGACCCAATAATAAACGGATACCATCTCACACAAGTCCTCATGGACGGCAGCAGTGGTCTAAATCTGATATATCAGGACACAGTCCGCAAAATGGGGATAGACCCGACAAAAATAAGCCACCGTACTACTACCTTCAAGGGAGTAATACCAGGCCTAGAGGCCCGCTACACGGGCTCTCTATTACTAGAGGTTGTATTCGGTTCTTCCGACAACTTCCGAAGTGAAAGATTAACTTTCTACATTGCTCCATTCCGAAGTGGCTATCAAGCACTACTCAGAAGAGCGACTTTCGCTCGTTTTAACGCAATCCCGCATTACGCTTCTCTCAAGCTTAAGATGCCTGGTCCACGTGGCACCATCATAGTTAGCAGAAATACTGAGCGTGCTCTACGCGCGGAAGACTGTGCAGTAGCTTTAGCCGCCGAGCACTAGACGGCCTCACCAACCAGAAAAAATGACAGGTCGTCAAGACCACGGATACGGTTAGATGAGTCCGGTGCACCACTACATATACATGAGGTTGGTTTGATGATCAAGCCCTCCTAGACGGTACCAGGGGCTTCCCCGTGTAATCAGGGCTAGTCCGGCTCAACTTGACTTATCTTGAATTTAGTGGTTTATTGATAATAACCAATTTTCTGGCATGGCAAGTTTCACCTAAGTTCTTCTCTTTTACAGATGACAATCGTGCTACACTCGTCCAGGACACGGCACAACGGAAACACGGGCGTAGACGTGCAGCAGGGACCCGCCCAAAGGTTTCTTTTTAGATTAAGACCCTGCGTAAACCTTTTTTATTGTCTCTTGTTATTAACATCCTCCGGATACTCAACACAACCGAGAAGGATGCCGACGTATTGGCATGTGGCCATGTCAGGATATTGCACGTACCTGGACATCCGTGGTTTATTATTAAGGGCCTCCTTCAGCCTGGCATATGTTATAAAGACCGAATACCTTAGGGAGTGTTCGACGTCGCGAGTTTGGCCTTATATGCATCAGCTCCGAATCATGTCTTTGGTCAAATGTTGGGTTTAACCGGCTCCCATGTTTTGGTACCTTACGTTCCGTTATATCGGCTAAGGTAGCACTGGGAGAACTACTGCGATTGTGCCCTGGTTCATCCGGATGAGCACCTCAGTAGAGAAAGCCGAAAACTGACTGTCATGATAAAGCGCGAGACTGGTCAGCCACTCGATGACTCAACAGAATCTTTGGGATTCCTCCGCAATAACGAAGGGCCGGTTCCCGGTCATGTACATATGCACCCCGTATTCGAACGAGCGCAGAAGTACCAGGGGCTATATAGTAGCCCCAATGTCAAACTCCTATGGCTAAGTGAAAGTGTTAAAACAATATAGTCTGATTGCCTCGTTCGCTACGCTACCACCTCCTTAATGGACCAAGACTTTGGATCAAGTGTGAATACGCATTTTTTGCGAACGCCTTCGCATTATATGTGTGGGGGCGGAAGCCGACGACTGCAAACTTTCAGGTTATATACATATATACATAAACGGCCGCACATGAGGCATCATAATAATTTCAGGCAAAAGTATAAACACAACCTTGATAACTCAATAAAACATTGTTCTTACAATGGGAGTACATGTCACTAGAACATGATATTCTTCGAGCACTGAGCCTCTATCGAACGAGCGCCTTCAAGGACTTCTTCAAAGTAGTGCTCGGCAGCCACTCAGCCCATGGCCGAACCCTGTGTTGCAACAGTGGTGGCCTCCATCTCTGCCCAGTATGTCTGGACACGGGCAAAGGCCATCCGCGCACCCTCTATGCACGTCGACCTCTTCATAGCATCGATGTGCGGCACAGCACCAAGGAATTGTTGCACTAAACTAAAGTAACTATTCGACCTTGGCCCTCTCAGCCATAGATGATCCACAACAGACCTCATGGCGAGTCCGGACAAACTATGGAGCTCAACCCACTCGGCCATTTGCTCCTTCAATAGCAGCGGACGCACTGAAGCATGGAATTGTGACTAGAACAGCTTTTCCACTTCACGATCTCTTTGATCCTTGAAGTACTCGGCCGCGTCAGAAGCACTTGCCGCCAAATCCACATAGGCGTCCGCAGAACTCCATAGTTGATCAAGCGGAGCATACTTCGGATCTCCAAACTTAGTCCGCAACAAGAAGGGCTTCCCAGACATGATATCCGCAGCTTGATGCAGCTCTTCCTTCGTCGCTCTGATTTTAGAGCGGGCTTCCTTGGCTGCTACCATGGCCTTTTCCAGGTCCGTCGCCTGCGCTCAGCTTTCTTTTTCAAGAAGCTGGTAACGGTCAGTAGCATCTTTCAACTCAATGGCCATCTTGGCTATCCTTTCCTTGCTTTGGCGATGCGTGGACCGTTCGGCCCTTAGCTCTTCGACCGCCTTTAGAGCGGCCGCATCGCTATTCCTTGATTGTTCCTTGGCTCGGGCAAGCTCTGCCCGAGGGGTCTCCACGGTGGCAGCTCCATCTGCAGTCACAACATATTAAAGATACTGGCATCATGCTCCTCTTACTATGCGTTGATCACCGGAGAAATAACTTACCCTGTGCCTCGTCAAGCCGCTTGTTAACAAGCATGATGTCGGCATCTACCGCATCAAGTTGCCGCTTTAGCTCGGCAAACCCATCAGTCTGGCTAGCCACCAAAGCTTCAGCCACCTGCACATAAAGGCGGTCTGGTTATTACCTGGGACTATGATCCTCTGTTTGCTGCCATTTTCGACGACAACCAGAGTCTTAGGGGCTACTATCTGCATAGGGCACACCTAACATGTGCGGTACCGCCAAAAACATGCACTATTTCACGTACCTCAAAGCCTTTCAGCAGACTCATAAAAGCTTCATGCAATCCGCTTTCGGTGGATGAAATCCTTTCAACTACCGTACTCATTAGCGTACGATGCACTTCTGAGATGGCCGCTTGCTCCAGAAGATCCTTCAGTACGTCCAACCGCACACTATATGGTTCCGGACTCTTTGTGTTGCTCTCTTTAGGAGCCGAATACTGAGGAATCCGGGTGGCCAAGGGATTACCCCCTGGCCTTGGCGGATCAGGAGAAACCCTCCGCGACGACACTTTTGTTGGGATCTACGGTAGGGTGCGTCGACTGCAAATTAAAATTTCCTACGCGCAGAACAACCAAGAACATGCTACGGGAGATGGACCACAGTTTGTTACCACTAGACGCGCAGTGCCGTGCAGCGGAAGAAGAGTTGGGGCAGCGCGTCCGCGTGGATCGTATCCTCCTCGTCCGATCTCCCTCGTACAACCGATGGTCGGTTCCCACGTACAGGTTTGTCGGAGCGGCGCAAGTGCACCGCCTCTAACGGTATCCGTGCGTGCAGGAGGAACATCGTGCGGCGGACTGCTAGGTCCGATCACACAACCGGCGGCGAGTGGAGGTGTCTATTCGCAACACATGCAAACACTAGTGACAGCTCCGAAGCGATCAGCCGCGTGAGTGTGCAGCACCTCCACTACATATAGGTGTCCGTCACGGGCTCAACACTTGGGCCTCGCACGGACCCTAAAGCCCATAAGTCTACTCGGCCACAATCCAAATACAGTTCGGATCACATCCGACCAGTGTCCTCGGATCCGACCTCGTAGGTTCCTTCCCTTAAGCGCGCGACCCCTTAGGTTCAAGTCGGCTTGGTCGCACTTCGGATCACCTCCAAACTGCACGGTTGGTAGCGGCCTCTAGCAAGGCATGCCGAACACCAAGCAGACTATGAAGCTGGTTAGCGAACCTGTACATCACACTTCCATTCCTTTTGCCACACGATATATGTTGTCGAGCTCAAGGCGAGTATGTCATCCTTGTGCTAGCCCGACCTCTTTCTCGTTCCAGTGATGCCGACCACAAACCGTATTATCTCTTAATCCCTGTCGCATGGCCATGCTTATCCTGGTCGGATCACACGAGGGGCCCAGAGTATATCTCTCATGATCGGAGGGGCAAATCCCATCTTGCTCGACCACGTCTCGTAGCATGGTTCTGGACAAAGCCGAAACCTACCTTTATAACTACCCAGTTACGGAGTAGTGTTTGGTCGGCCCAAAGCAAGTTTGTCACCATCCCGAGTACATGTGTCAGCTCAGGTCTTAGGACATAAAACATATGTTGTACTAGAGACTCACAGATGACATATCGATGCGTCTCATAGTTGGGTCTGTCCGACTTGGACCTTATCTCGACTCGGATCCGACTACGTCGAATCCGACCAGATCCTTCCAAGTCCATATTATCCGGTTAGCATCCAATGCTCCATGGCTAGTGAGACTAAGCCATCAACCGTGTCATATGCTAGTCTAGTTGGCTGCGCGTCCACATAGCCCTTTTGACTAGGGACCTTTTAGGAAAGTCATCATACAATGCATAGTCCCACAAACAAGTCACGTACTTGCTGATACACATCATTGATAATGTCCAAGGACTATATTTATTCATAAACACATAGGAAATATCATCATACATGATTGCCTCTAGGGCATATCTCCAACAACTTTAGAGTCGCCCGCCTCATGAGGCGGGGTGGCAGGGGGAGGTGTTTCGCTCTCCATCATCTCCGGAAGAAGATCCCCCGAAGACGAACTCTGTCGAGAAGGGCTACGATCTGAACTACAAGATATAAGCTTCGGTTATTATCTTCAGAAGTAAGGTTGGATATTTTCACTACTAAGTACTTTTCGATTACTTACAGCTCGGTAGAGGGCTGATTCCCTTGCGGACACTGTGCGGCAAGGGTACCCCCCGGGGCAGGACCCTCTGGCAAAGATTTCTTCCCTCGTTTGGAAACCTCTGTTTTTGGATCTTCAGAGGTGGTCCTCTTCCTTCCTAGGGGAGAGGGAATGTTAGATTCCTCTCCCTGGTTATCCTCCTTCGCGGAGGCGCTCATTCCCCCGGTTGGGACGAGTAATGAGTGAGGCTCGCTTTCGGCCTCTTTATTCCCCCTTTATCTTCCTTCGAGGGCACCTGATAAGGCACTGGCTCCAGCATTCAGTCTAGTACTGGATAGGCCAAGCCCTTGGGAAGGGGGGCCAGACACCTGATCATCTTCGCCTTTGTTATCCAGTCCTGGTCAAAGAGCGACCTTTCAGAATGATGTTATGATAAATAAGAGAAACAGCGTGTTCGGCCATGGAATTACTTACTTGGGTATCCGGGCGGTTACAGCTCAGACCCACATCCTCGTTGGTGTATGGACACTTTATTTGTGATCTGAAGAACAACTTGTACATCTCCTCGAGCGTCATGCCGAGGAAGTGCTGAATGATCCGCGGTCCCTCCGGGTTGAACTCCCACAGACGGAGAGGTCTACGTTTGCAAGGCGGGACCTGGCGAACTAGCATGACCTGCATCACCGTGACCAGGTTAACGTCTCTCTCAATGAGATCTCGGATGCGGCTCTACAATATCGGCACATCCTGTAGTGGACCCCAGTTTAACCCCACGCTGATCCATGACGTCAGTTGTGGTGGGGGCCCGAGCGAAAGATAGGGACGGCTGCCCACTTGGCACTTCGGGGAGCTGTGATATAAAACCACTCCCGCTACCACAAACTGGACACCTCTGGGAAGGAACCCTCTGGCCATGGAGCATCAACGCTTTTTCTTATTACGGCACCTCCGCACTCTGTGTGCTGCCCTTCGATCATCTTTGGCTTCACATTGAAGTTCTTGAGCCACAGGCCGAAGTGAGGGGTAATGCGGAGGAAGGCCTCACATACGACGATGAACGACGAGATGTGAAGGAGGGAATCTGGGGCCAGATCGTGGAAATCCAGCCCATAATAGAACATGAGTCCCCTAACAAAGGGATCCTGAGCGAGGCCTAATCCTCAGAGGAAGTGAGAGACGAACACAACACTCTCGTTGGGTTCGGGAGTGGGGATGACCTGCCTGTCGTGGTTCTAACTCTGACAGTGATGTAGGGGGTATGTATGGAGAGGCTAGATCTCAGCTATTGGGAAGTTGTAAACACACCAAGATGTACGAGTTCAGGCCCTTCGCGGAGGATGTAACAGCCCTACGTCTCGGTGCCCGGAGGCGGTCGACTGGATTACTGGCGTGTGAATAACAGGGGTGCGAACCCTTCATACTGAGGAGGGGGTGGCTTATATAGAGTTCGCCGGCCCCCTCCTGCCCTCAGTAATGCAGGGTTTAAGGTACATTTAAGGTTGGGCGTTACTGATAACGCCCCTAATAAAGTGCTATAATGGCCATAAAGACTACTTGACAGCCGACCGTTTGCCTGCGGAGTGACTTTAGGTCTCCTGGCGGTCGAGTGGTTGGCTTCATGGTCGAGTGATAGCTTCTTGGTCGAGTGTCTTGAACCCGTCGAGTGGGATAACTCCTTAGTCGATTGAAAGGTGACTTCTTCTAGGGGTGTCCTAGGGTAGGGCTTCTTGGACAGGTCCGTGCCCCTACCCTAGGTACATGGCTTCATCATTAGCCCCCGAATGGATCGAGGTTAGAGTGGGGAAAGAGTTGGAGATCTTTCCGACTGGTTCTTTGGGCCACGTGAGTGCCTTGTTTTGGGTGAATCGTCACGGATGACGTTGCCAACCTTTTTCAGTCGCCTTGATCCATTCCAGGTCTTTCGTCGAGTGAATTTCTTTATTTGTGGTATACCGAGCGTCGGCGTGGGCGGGGTCTTCCGTTTTGACAAGTTGTTCTGCAGCCCGCGGATGTCGTGGGATTTCAGATTTTGGGAAGCGCGCGGGATGGGAGCGGCCGCAGTAATCGGAAGCGATAAGGCGGAAGCCCCTCGATCCCCGCATCGCCTTTTTCGCCACGTACTGCGCGCGCGTCCGCTGTGGGATTTGGCTGGATAGTTTGGGCCTACCAGTCAGCCACTCGGGAGCGCCCCCTTATAAATCGCCGGCTCGGGGTTTCCAAGCAGTGTGCTCTCTTCTCCTCCTTTCTTCTTCCTCTCTCCCTTCGCAAGTCCTTCCGCCACCTCCGTTCTCGCCCCGGTGCAGTAGGCTCGCTCGAGACTTTGCAGGCGACGATGGTGAAGGGCAAGACGCCTGCTCTGGAGCGCACGAAGAAGGCGGCGGCAGCGGGGAAAGGGAAGAGGTCTGCTCAGGGCGGATCTTCCTCCAGGACCGCTCTGCCCAAAGGTTGGATCCAGGGCGACTGGATGCCGTCGGTGCTCTGGCAAGAGGATCTTGATGACATGGTCGAGGGGGGGGGTCATTCCCCACGAAGCTGCGCGTCTCCCGGGGGGAGAGATCGAACCTCAACCCCGCGACGGTGAGTGCGTGCTCCTAGCCACCCACATCGACCGCGGGTTTTCTCTGCCGCCCCATCCTGTTTTCCGGAGTTTCCTGAACTTCTTCGGAGCGTAGCTCCACCACTTCACTCCCAACTCCATCGTATACCTTGCTGCTTTCATTTCCATGTGTGAGGCTTTCTTGGGTTGTCCCCCCATTGGGGACTCTTCAAGCACATCTTTACCTGCCGTTCTCAGTCGGTAAAGAAGGCCAAGTCGAGTGACGAGAGGACGCAGGTGATCCAGCTGTGCGGGGGCCTGGCGATCTAGACGAGGGGAAAGAGTTGTTTTCCATCTATCACTTTCCCGGAGTCGGTCCGTGGTTGGCAGGCGACCTGGTTCTACTGTCAAGACCAGGCGACCCCAGGACAGTCGACTGGTCTCCCCCCTTTCTCACTCGACCGAGCTGAAAAACCTGCTTCTCTGAAAGTGGCGCCGGAGCAAAGGGCCCAAGTCAAAGTGCTGGCCGGTCGAGTGGTTGAGCTTGTCCGCGAGGGCGTGACAGGCATGGATTTGCTGGAGGTCTTCCTCCGGAGGCGCATCCAACCGCTCCAGGCTCGTGACCACCCGATGTGGCTGTACTCGGGTCTTGACGACACCACTCGGATCCACCCGGAGGAGGTCACTGATGAGATGCTGGAGGGGTGGCTGTCGAGCATCACAGGAAACAAGGACAACCCCCGAGGAGCCAGGAGGGTAATTCCACTCGACAACTCGTACGACGTGGACCAGGTATGTCTCTATGCTCCTGACTGAGATCTTGTTTTTCTTCATTGGTCTTCTTTGAGTTGGTCGATTGACCTTTGTCTTGTCTGTTGTTTTTCAGGCGACTACTGAGATGTACTCGACGCCCAATGGGGCACAGGGGCCAACTGAGGAAGGGGAGGCGAGCGGAGGTGAGAGCGGGGACGATCAAGGCGAGTGGGAGTCCGACGGTGAAGGAGAGGGAGGCGACGACGTCGACTCCAGCGAAGAGGAGGAGGAGGAGGTTGAACCCCCCCCCCCGTCCGGAGGGGCGATCCAAGCTCACACACGATCCAGCGCGGGAGCGTGGTAGTGCGACTGCCCCTGCTGGGCAGTCGTCGAAACGCCCTCGGACCTCTTCTCCTACGCCGACTGGAAAGGCTCCCAAGCACCCGCGCGCAGCACCGTCCAAGCCGCCCAAGGCTCCGCCCAAGATGAAGATGGCCGTCCCCACCATTTCTGGGTAATAGTAAAACTTGTTTTCCTTTGTCGACCGTGGACGGATTCTTGGTCGATCCATTGAGCCAACCGACTGACTTTCGAGGCTTGCAGTGCTGCTACTTCTGAGATCTCCGCCAAGGACGACGACCAAGAGATGGAGGATGCTGTTACCTCCAACCCTGGTACGATTACTGACGTTCCGCTTTGAGTCGACTAAACATTTATTGCAACCCTGGTCGATTGAACGTTTCCTTTGTAGCCCCTCCTCATGTTATCGACCTCCCGGATGACGACGACAACGGTCCGTTGAGAGTGAGGAGGCACAAGAGGGCGTCGGCTGACAAGACCCCCCAATCCGCTCCGGCGTCCGAGGCCGCGGCTCGGGATGGTGGTGACACCACTCGGGCTTCTGTGACCTTCGTCGTTCCTCTGGCGAGTGCGCGGCCCTCGTCGTCGACTGCGGATCCGTCTTCGCTTTTTGCCGCATACCCCGTCCCTGAGGACCAAGCGGCTGCTGCAAAAGAGGCTATACGTCAGGCGGGGATCATGATGGAGCAAGTGAAGTTGGCTCGGGAGGCCAGCCAAGCAGCTTATGACGCGAGCTCGGCTCTTCAGAGCAACGTCCAGGTCAGTCGACTCAACGTTTGGTCTGTTATGATATGCTGTTTGAAGAATCTCTTTTCCGAAGATCTTTGTATCTGTACACCCACTGGGTGTGTCTGCCAATTCTTGGACGAGTGGGGGCACGCTAAGTGCACCCACTGGGTGTAGTCCCCGAGACTACGGTGGACTGCGGGCAGTCGACTGTAGTCTTTATATTGTGTTGCTGTAGCTGTATTTCTTCATTCGGTCTAGTCAGGCCATGTCGAATGGGGCTGTATCCGGTCGACTGCGGGCAGTCGACTTCTTCTTCTTATTATTTTTTGGTCGAACCAGTGTGGGCACGCTGAGTGCACCCACTGGGTGTAGTCCCCGAGACTACTGTCGAATGTTTTTGATTCGGCTGTGGTCTTAGAAACGTCGTCATTGTCTCTTAGTTACTCGGAAGCAACTTATCTTGGACGTCTGTCGACTGATTTTTCTTTTACAGAAATCCTGCGAACTTGCAGCTCGCTATACTGAGTTGGAGAAGCAGAAGATTCAACTGAACCTTGATCTGGAGCTGGCCAGAACAGAGCTGCGGCAGGTCAGAGACGGCGCCGCAGGTAAGACGACTTTGTCGACTGGTTAGTTTTTAGGCTTGAGTACCCTTCTGCTATTTCCGAGTCAATCATCATTTATTTGTAGAAAAACTGAGCGAAGCTCTGGCGAAGAAGGATCAGGACTTGGCTGCTGCCCGTAAGGAGGCTGACGACAAGACCGCTCTGGCCGAACAGAAGCTGGCTTCGGTCGGCCAATTGGAAGAAGAGAATGCCAAGCTGAAGACCGCTCTGAATGAAGCCAACCGGGAGTGTACACGTTGGAAGAAGGAGAACCTCGCCCTGAGCGAGAAGGTGGAAGGCATCGTTCGCAGGAGGGACAACCTGGAGAGCTACTTGAGGAGCCTCGCCAAGAAGTTGTACATCAAGCTTGAAGGTGCACATTCAGTTCCGACTGGTTTTTTTTGTGTCGACTCAGTCTATGAAAATTGACTTATCCTTGGATCGTGTATGCAGAGCTTTGCCAGAACTTTGAAGAGGAGACTAGGCGGATCGAAACAGGTTTGGATGCAATCAACTCTCCCGTGAAAGATGAAGCTGCCATGAATCTGCTCCGACTGGAATCTCGCATTGACGGCGTCGTGGACTACTTGGCTCGACTGAAGGTTCCCATGTCACGGATCGACCCGGCACTTTGTCCAGAGGCTATGCCCCAAAACGATCTCGAGTCTCTGATGACTCGACTTAACGGAATCCCTAACTGAGTGCAGGAGTGGAAGAAGTCTTCTGCTCGGTGTGGCGCTGATGTGGCTCTGTCTCTGGTCCGCGTCCATTGCAAGGAGGCGCGAGAAGAGAAGCTGGCCGCCATCCAAGTTGCCAATACCAGGAAGCACAACTTTCAAGATTTCATGGAGACTTTCATCGCTGCTGCCACCCGTATTGCAGACGGGATCGACTTGGACGAGTTCGTCGCCCCTTCCAGTCCTCCACCTGAGGAGTGAAAAACTTTTGAGCTCCACTTTAAATTTGCCTCGGAATGCCGAGTGGATTTTGTAACCGTTAAACTCCGTCGAGCTGAGGGCTCGATTACTTTGGCCTGAGGTCTGGGACCTTTTAGGCTTTATCTGATCTTGATTTCTCGTTTAATATCTTCATGGTTTGATTCGTCGAGTGGATCTTGATCTTCACTCGGAATAACCTTGTATTTGCAGCGCAGCTCCGAAGGGGGAAGGTAGCAGTCGACTCGCGGATTGGGTTGTGTCTTGTACTTAGGCGAGCACTGGGCTGCAGCTAAGCCTCCGAGCGAGAGGTTTGCTCTCCACTCGGTAGGATTTTTAAACACTTAGGCGAGCGCTGGGCTGCAGCTAGGCCCCCGAGTGGGAGGTTTGCTCTCCACTCGGTAGGATTTTTAAACACTTAGGCGAGCGCTGGGCTGCAGCTAAGCCCCCGAGTGGGAGGTTTGCTATCCACTCGGTAGGATTTTTAAGCACTTAGGCGAGTGCCTGACTGCAGCTAAGTCTCTAAGTGGGAGAACTTAGGCGAGTACTGGACTGCAGCTAAGCCCCCGAGCGGGAGGGTTGCTCTCCACTCGGTAGGATTTTTTCAAACTTAGGCGAGTGCCTGACTGCAGCTAAGTCTCTAAGTGGGAGAACTTAGGTGAGTACTGGACTGCAGCTAAGCCCCCGAGTGGGAGGATTGCTCTCCACTTGGTAGGATTTTTGAACACTTAGGCGAGCACTGGGCTGCAGCTAAGCCCCCGAGTGGGAGGTTTGCTCTTCACTCGGTAGGATTTTTTCACACTTAGGCGAGCGCTGGGCTGCAGCTAAGCCCCCAAGTGGGGTTTGCTCTCCACTCGGTAGGATTTTTAAACACTTAGGCGAGTGCCTGACTGCAGCTAAGTCTCTAAGTGGGAGAACTTAGGCGAGTACTGGACTGCAGCTAAGCCCCCGAGTGGGAGGATTGCTCTCCACTTGGTAGGATTTTTGAACACTTAGGTGAGCACTGGGCTGCAGCTAAGCCCCCGAGTGGGAGGTTTGCTCTTCACTCGGTAGGATTTTTTCACACTTAGGCAAGCGCCTGACTGTAGCTAAGTGTCTAAGTGGGAGAACTTAGGCGAGTACTGGACTGCAGCTAAGCCCCCGAGTGGGAGGTTTGATCTCCACTCGGTAGGATTTTTTCAAACTTAGGCGAGTGCCTGACTGCAGCTAAGTCTCTAAGTGGGAGAACTTAGGCGAGTACTGGACTGCAGCTAAGCCCCCGAGTGGGAGGTTTGCTCTCCACTCGGTAGAATTTTTTAAACTTAGGCGAAATGGATTCGCGGCTAAGTCACCCACTGGTGGATTTCGTATGCAAACAAAAGCGACATCAATTATTGGGACGCTCTTGTCTTTGATAAAAATGAACTGCGGAAAATTCTTTTCTTATTACATCCCATCCAAGGGAGAACTCAAGTGTAAAAGGGGCGGAGTAGTTCCGCGTTCCAAGCTCGTGGCTCGTTGATCTGGTGATCAACATTGTAGAGGTGATACGCTCCATTGTGGAAGACTCTGGTGATGATGAAGGGGCCTTCCCAAGTAGGAGCAAGTTTGTGTGGTTTCTGTTGATCCACTCGGAGGACCAAATCTCCTTCCTGGAAGGCTCGGCTCTTCACATTTCTGGCATGGAATCGACGCAAGTCTTGCTGATAGATGGTCGATCTGATCATAGCCATTTCCCTCTCCTCCTCTAGGAGGTCGACTGCGTCTTGCCGGGCTTGCTCTGCTTCGTCTTTGTTATAAAGCTCGACTCTGGGGGCGTTGTGAAGTAGATCACTTGGCAGGACGGCTTCGGCTCCGTAAACCAGAAAGAATGGAGTTCTTCCAGTCGACCGGTTCGGGGTGGTCCTCAATCCCCACAGAACTGACGGAAGCTCGTCGACCCAAGCACCTGCTGCGTGCTTGAGATCACGCATCAGTCGAGGCTTTAGTCCTTTGAGAATCAGACCATTTTCTCTTTCAGCTTGTCCATTCGACTGGGGATGGGCGACCGATGCGTATCGACTCGAGTGCCTTGAGAGGCGCAAAAAGCTCTGAACTTGTCTGAATCGAAGTTTGACCCATTGTCAGTGATGATGCTATGCGGGACTCCATATCTGAATGTTATCCCTCTGACGAAACTGATAGCAGTGCAAGCATCAAGATTCTTGATAGGCTTAGCTTCAATCCATTTGGTAAACTTGTGGACTGCCACAAGCACATGAGTGAAACCACTTCTGCCTGTTCTCAGTGGGCCAACCATGTCTAGACCCCAGACAGCAAAGGGCCAGACGAGTGGAATGGTCTTCAGGGCTGATGCAGGCTTGTGTGACATGTTGGAGTAGAACTGGCAACCTCCACACTTGTCGACTATCTCTTTTGCCATCTCATTTGCTCTTGGCCAGTAAAATCCTGCTCGGTATGCTTTGGCCACAATGGTCCGAGAGGACGCATGGTGACCACAGGTCCCCGAGTGGATATCATTAAGGATCATCTGACCCTCTTCTGGTGTTATGCATTTCTGACCGATTCCAGTCGCGCTCTCCCTATACAACTGTCCCTTTATGACTGTGAAGGCCTTGGATCGGCGGACGATCTGTCGAGCCTCTTCCTCGTCCTCCGGGAGTTCTTTCCTCAAGATATACGCGATGTATGGTACCGTCCAGTCAGGAGTGATAGCCAAGACCTCCATGACTAGGTCGACCACAGCAGGAATTTCGACTTCAGTCGGATCTGTGGCACTTTTCGGTTGCGGGGCTTCTTCTGCGAAGGGATCCTCCTGGACTGACGGCGAGCGGATGTGCTCCAAAAACACATTGCTGGGAATGGCTTCTCTCTTGGAGCCTATCTTTGCCAGATCATCTGCTGCTTGATTTTTCAGTCGGGGGATGTGATGAAGCTCTAACCCCTCGAATTTCTTTTCTAGCTTTCTTACTGCGTTGCAATAGCCAGTCATAGCTGGGCTTCTGACGTCCCACTCCTTCATCACCTGATTAACCACCAAATCTGAGTCGCCGTAGACCATGAGGCGCCGGACGCCGAGTGAAATGGCCATGCGCAACCCGTACAAGAGTGCTTCATATTCTGCTTCATTGTTGGAGGAATCGAAGTGAATCTGGAGAACGTATCTGAGCTTATCTCCTCGGGGGGAGACCAATACTACCCCAGCACCGGAACCGTTCAGCATCTTAGATCCATCGAAGAACATGGTCCAGTGCTCCGAGTGAACTTGAGTCGGGAGTTGCTGTTCAATCCACTCGGCGACGAAATCTGCAATTGCTTGGGACTTGATAGCCTTCTTTGCTTCAAACTTGATATCTAGGGGGAGGAGTTCAATCGCCCACTTAGCCACTCGACCAGTTGCATCTCTGTTGTGCAAGATCTCTGACAGTGGAGCGTCGCTGACGACTGTAATGGAATGGTCAGAGAAGTAGTGTGCAACCTTCTTCGTGGTCATGTAGATCCCATATACAAGCTTCTGGTAATGGGGATATCTTTGCTTCGAAGGGGTCAAAACTTCAGACACATAATATACTGGGCGCTGAACTCTGAAGGCCTTTCCTTCTTCTTCCCGCTCGACCGTGAGTACTGTACTGACAACTTGTCCCGTGGCCGCAATGTACAGCAGCAGAGGCTCTTTACTGATTGGGGCAGCAAGCACCGGCTGGGTGGAGAGCAGAGCTTTGAGCTCTGCAAACGCTGCGTCAGCTTCTGGAGTCCACTCGAACTTGTCAGACTTCTTCATCAGTCGGTAAAGAGGCAACGCCTTTTCACCGAGACGAGAAATGAATCGACTTAGAGCGGCCAAGCAACCTGTAAGTTTCTGGACATCGTGTACACGCACAGGGCGCTTCATCCGGAGTATGGTGCCAACTTTCTCGGGATTGGCGTCGATTCCTCGTTCGGAAACGAGAAAACCGAGTAACTTTCCACCTGGAACTCCGAATGTGCACTTTGATGGATTGAGCTTGATATCGTATCCCCTGAGGTTAGCAAAGGTTTCGGCAAGGTCAGTCAGTAGGTCGGAACCTTTCCGTGACTTAACCACAATATCATCCATGTATGCTTCTACGTTCCGACTGATCTGAGTGAGTAAACACTTCTGAATCATCCTCATGAACGTGGCTCCAGCATTCTTGAGGCCGAAGGGCATGGTGACATAACAGAAGCACCCAAATGGGGTGATGAAAGCCGTTTTGATCTCGTCGGGTCCATACAGACGGATCTGATGGTACCCTGAATAAGCATCTAGAAAAGACAAACGCTCACACCCCGCGGTCGAGTCCACTACCTGGTCGATGCGGGGGAGAGGGAAATGATCTTTCGGGCAGGCCCGATTGATGTGTTTAAAGTCAATGCACATGCGAAGTGACTTGTCCTTTTTGGGAACCATGACTACATTGGCGAGCCACTCGGAGTGGTAAATCTCTCGGATGAACTCCGCTGCTAAGAGCCGAGCCACCTCCTCGCCAATGGCTTTCCTCTTCTGGACGGCGGACCGTCGAAGATGTTCTTTCACAGGCTTGAACTTCGGGTCGACTCGTAGACGGTGCTCAGCCAGCCCCCTGGGAACTCCAGGCATGTCAGAAGGCTTCCATGCGAAGACGTCCCAGTTCACAGAGGAACTGGATGAGCGCTTCTTCCTATTTGGAGTCGAGCGTCGTCGAGATGTGAGTCGGAGCAGCGTCGGGGTCGGTCGGGTGAATGTGAGCTGGCTTAGTTTCACCGGACGACTGAAAAGCAGATTCTGAAGCAGGCTTCTTGGCTCGTAGCAATTCACTCGGATCAGTAGTCTTCTGGTACTCTTGTAGCTCAACAACTGCCATCTGAGCGTTAGCAATCTTCGATCCTTTCTGAAAACACTCTTCTGCTTTCTTCCGATTGCCGGTAACGGTGATCACACCTCTGGGGCCGGGCATCTTCAACTTGAGATACACGTAGCATGGTCGAGCCATGAAGCGTGCATAAGCTGGCCGGCCCAGAATAGCATGATAAGCACTTTGGAAGTCCACAACCTCAAATGTCAACTTTTCCCTGCGGTAATTCTTTGAATCACCAAAAACCACGTCGAGAGCAATCTGGCCGAGTGACTCGGCTTTCTTTCCAGGAATGACCCCATGGAAGCTCATGTTGCTGGCACTGAGCCTGGACATCGGAATGCCCATCCCTTTCAATGTTTCAGCATACAATATGTTCAGGCCACTGCCACCATCCATCAGGACTTTGGTCAGTCGAGTGCCTTCGACAACTGGGTCAACCACCAAAGCTTGCCTCCCAGGGGTGGCAATGTGCGTAGGGTGATCGGACTGGTCGAACGTGATGGCAGTCTGAGACCACTTCAGATAACTGGGTGTCGCCGGAGCAACCATATTCACCTCACGGTTAATGACTTTCAGTCGACTTTTGCTTTCGACATCAGCAAAAATCATCAGGGTGGAATTGATTTGGGGGTATCCGTCGTCGCTATCTTCCTTGTCCTCGACTCTGTCCGACTCTTTTTCCTTATCTTTGGGTTGCTTGCCCTGAAACTGCTGAATCAGGAGCCGGCACTGTCGAGCGGTATGCTTTGGAATAATAAAATTACCCTCTTCATCTTTCTTGGTGTGGATGTGACATGGCAGATCCAAAACATCATTTCCATCCTGATCCTTGACTTTCTTGGGCTTCCAGGGGCCTTTGGGTTTTCCCTTGAAATTTCCCTGGGTTGCGGCCAGGGCCTCCCCAGGGGCGGCTGGCTCGGCCTTCCGCTTCTGCTTCCGACTGGAATTGCCTCCGGTTTCCTGGGCGACTGCTTTTTGCTTGCCACTCCGGAGTCGATCTTCATCTTCTCCGTTAGCGTATTTGGTGGCAATTTCCATCATCCGATTCAGGGACATTTCTCCGGTCCGACCGAACTTCAGGTTCAACTCTCTGTTCTTGACGCCTTCTTTAAAGGCGCAAACTGCTTGGTGATCTGGTACGTTCTCAACTGTGTGATGCAAAGTGATCCACCTCTGGATGTAATCCCTCAGAGTTTCACTCGGCTTCTGCACGCAAGACCGCAATTCTGTAAGGCCTGCGGGTCGTTTGCATGTTCCCTCAAAGGTTGTGACAAACACTCGAGAGAGATCCTCCCAAGTGTAGATGCTGCTGGGTGCTAACTGATTCAGCCACGCTCTGGCCGAGCCCTCTAACAGGAGAGGCAAATGCTTCATAGCCACCTCATCATTGCCACCGCCAATCTGTACAGCCACTCGGTAATCTTCGAGCCAAGTGTCAGGCTTAGACTCACCGGTGAACTTGCTGACTCCAGTCGCCAACCGAAAGTTGGGAGGAATCACCGCGGCCCTGATGGCTCGACTGAAACACTCTGGCCCTGAAACACGTATTCTGCTGCTGGCGGGCGCATCTCTGTTCTGGCCTTCCCGATGAGCCCTGTTCCTGTCAACCAAGCCTTGAACGAGGACAGATCTCGCGTCAAAGCCTGGGTCCCTGGGGTCGACGGGAATCCTCTGCCCAACGCTATGAGGGCGCCTGTCATCTCGATGTCGAGGCGCATATGACCCACTCCTCGGGGGAGGGGTTGGCACTCGACGTCGATCATCACGATCGGATCGGTGATCATACTGCTCATTCCTTCTGTACTGATCATGCCGGTCGCCACGTCCCTCACGCCTCGGGGGCGACCGCGGGCTGTGAGCCGACTGGACTGTATCTGTTGCAACGGATCGACTGTGGATCCTATTCCGCGACTGAGAAACGGCGGAATTCTGGTTTCCCGCCGCCCGGAGCAACGCTCTGATCTGTAACAAGCCCCTGCCAGCCTCCGACTGGGAGGGCTGAATCGATTCTGCTATACGGGCCGCGGCGGCCAAATTCTGAACTGGGGTTCGGTATACCTGCGTCGGCGGGAAGAGCTGGCGTCGACTAGACTCGGGAGCCCGCTGACGCGCTTGCTCGTCGAGTGCTCGCTGGAGATTCTCCAGTCGAGTGCGCTCGGCCAAATTAGCCAAGCGCGCGTCCTCCAAGGCCCGGGCCTCGGGGGACTCTCCGACGATAGGAGTGCGGAGTGCGTCCGTGTTCCGGCGGCGAAGCTCCTCTCGCTGTAATGACGTGAGAGGTTCGGGGAGATACTCATCGTGGGGATGCGACGGGTCGCCCCCACCCGCGCCTCCATCAGCGCGAGGGAAACCGGGAGGACTGTGCGTTCCATCGACCGCCAGGATCTCAGCCGCTGGGTCGCTGCTGTCGCACTCGGATGCGGTCTCCGCGGAGCCAGTCGACAGGTCGAACAGGCCGCAGAGGGATTCGTCGGGCTCGATTGCCGCGACTTGCGGGGCGGCCGACTGGCGAGCCACGGCATGCCTCACCCACCTCTGAAGTCTCGACCGACCGGAGCGCTTGCGCCAGTGGGAGACAGAGCGGGGAGACGATACGGGGGCCAACCGATACTAGGTCGACGGCTGCCGCAGGAGGATGCCACGAACGCATGCGTGGAAATGCGTCGCACCACGGACGGGGAGCGCGTCGATGTCGAGTGGCGCCTCCTGAAGCCAGGCGGAGTCGTCGGCGATGAACGTGAGCGCGCCGAGGCGGATCTCGCGGCCCTCCACAAAAACTCCGCACGAAACCATGATCAAAGGGATCGGAAAAATCGCAACTTCTCCAATCAGGTGCTAAGATTCCCGCCCCATGGTGGGCGCCAACTGTCGTGGTTCTAACTCTGACAGTGATGTAGGGGGGTATGTATGGAGAGGCTAGATCTCAGCTATTGGGAAGTTGTAAACACACCAAGATGTACGAGTTTAGGCCCTTCGCGGAGGAAGTAACAACCCTACGTCTCGGTGCCCGGAGGCGGTCGACTGGATTACTGGCGTGTGAATAACAGGGGTGCGAACCCTTCATACTGAGGAGGGGGTGGCTTATATAGAGTTCGCTGGCCCCCTCCTGCCCTCAGTAATGCAAGGTTTAAGGTACATTTAAGGTTGGGCGTTACTGATAACGCCCCTAATAAAGTGCTATAATGGCCATAAAGACTACTTGACAGCCGGTCGTTTGCCTGCGGAGTGACTTTAGGTCTCCTGGCGGTCGAGTGGTTGGCTTCATGGTCGAGTGATAGCTTCTTGGTCGAGTGTCTTGAACCCGTTGAGTGGGATAACTCCTTAGTCGATTGAAAGGTGACTTCTTCTAGGGGTGTCCTAGGGTAGGGCTTCTTGGACAGGTCCGTGCCCCTACCCTAGGTACATGGCTTCATCACTGGCCTCGGGCGGGCAGCCTGTGCAAAATTCCGGGGGTCAGATATCTAGCCTCTCTTAGCTTCTTGATGTCCTCCTCTGTGACAGAGGAAGGCATCCACCGACCTTGGAGGTTGGATCCGGACATGGTTGAAGGTCCGAAGCGCCTGAAATGAGCATGGGGTGTTGGAACTCGAGGTGGGGGAAGGATTCAATTGAGTGCGAGAGGAAAAAGGGACATGTCTTGGCCTCTTTATAAAGAGAGTGAATGTCAAGCGTCCTCCTCGCGGCCGTTTTGGACTCGCCTAAAATCGAGGAGTCATACCAACAGGCATGAGTGGTTTACCCACGTCCGTATTGATGAGAATCCCGTAATAAGGGGGACACGATCTCTACTTCGACAAAACGTGTCAAGAAAACCACCTCGCGATATGTGCGGTGCTGGTTGGAAAAAACGATTCGAATAATGACCGGGCCATGACGTAACGTCGTGCTGTCAAAACACGTCAGCAGATTAGATTTGTGGAAATATTATTCTCTCTACGGTGGTATGTGGAAATTATTTTGCAGGGCCAGACACTATCCTTGTGTTCAAAATCTTCCATGGAGTATTCGGAGGAGGAACCTGCCTTGCAATGCCGAAGACAAAACTGCGCGTCGGACTCATCGTCATTGAAGCCTGGTTCAGGGGCTACTGAGGGAGTCCTGGATTAGGGGGTCTCCGGACAGCCGGACTATATCCTTTGGCCGGACTGTTGGGCTATGAAGATACAAGATTGAAGACTTTGTACCGTGTCCGGATGTGACTTTCCTTGGCGTGGAAGGCAAGCTAGGCAATACGGATGTGTAGATCTCCTCCCTTGTAACCGACTCTTTGTAACCCTAGCCCCCTCCTATGTCTATATAAACCGGAGGGTTTAGTCCGTAGGACAACAGACAATCATACCATAGGTTAGCTTCTAGGGTTTAGCCTCTATGATCTCGTGGTAGATCAACTCTTGTAATACTCATATCATCAAGAACAATCGAGCAGGACGTAGGGTATTACCTCCATCAAGAGGGCCTGAACCTGGGTAAACATCGTGTCCCCTGCCTCCTGTTACCATCCGCCTTAGACGCACAGTTCGGGACCCCCTACCCGAGATCCGCCGGTTTTGACACCGACACTAGAATTGTGGAATGGGCAGGGTTTGCCATCATTTCGTACATCGACACGACACCTCGTGCTAAATAAACCAGTTGTTCTTCTTGTGCAGTTCCACCAAAATCAACCAAATTCACTCGGCACCTCCTTTCTTGTGGTGGAAAAGAATGATTCGATGTATTCATGAACATTTTGTGCAGTTCCCATTGAAATCAAGATGAGCACCCTTGTTTGCACAAATACAAAAAAAGTGATTAGTATAAAGCAAACTGTACTATGAATTGACAGTTTAAACAGGCACCTACATGGTCCATGTAGAGCACACTTTTAAAATGGAACTCACTGGAAAGAATCCTAGAACAACATTGTACTCGCGCATCACAGCAAGAAAATGGAGATTTGCAGTCCTTCTGAGCTGAAGTTAGTTTGGTCTTGTGGGGGGTTATGTAACCATCCTTCAACTGCTCCTTCTGATGAGAAGATAGACAGGGCTTCTTCATCCTGGCATAATCGGAACTAGTCACTTCACATACTTCATATTCTTCTTCAGAGGAGGATGATCCTGTTGTGCAAAGACAAGAGGACTACTAAATGCTAGCATCCCTGTTTGCTTGAAAAAAAGGAAGGAAAATTTAAAACAGCACAGATGAAACACTTCTCAAGGACAATACCACTTTTTGATGACAATATCTGAACAGTAGCACAACACCAATAGAGATGACAAAGCTCAATCATATGGATGAAATCAGTGGGCGAGTACCAACCTTTGTCAGGAGGCTTATTGTGTAGAGCATATAGATGAAGCATTTCTCCAGAACCATCTGTTGCTATCTACTATGGTGGCCATGCTTACTATATACTCCTCGATTAGTTTAATGTTTCCAACATCTTCTTGTGCAGTTCCACTAAAATATATGGTATCTTCAAAGAAGATCCATGTTTGCACAAGTAGAGATAATTACGTATTACATTAAATCAGTGGCAAAACAATTGCTCGTTCCAGCCATAGCAATAAATTAAGATGCAAAACTATATCATTATTTGTGTCACCACAGTTCCAGTGCTTCATTACAGCACCGGGAGTTAATTTTTGTTCTTCTTCTGCTTGTTCTTCCCCTTCATCACTTGGTTCAATAATAGACAAGCTTCGCCTTCAATGTAAGATTTGGCATGTCAATTAGGTTGCACAAGTATAGCACTGAACAATGACATTAATTTTCTGATGAAAGTGGCAAAATACAGGCCAACAGTTGTGAAATATCCTTATCTTACCTCAATGGATATTATGGTGCACATACATATTGGAAGTCTTGTCTCCATTTGTGCAGTTCACTAAAATCAAGCAACATTACCGTACAAGTAGCACAACATATGAAAGCACACTGCAGAATCATGTGAAAGAAGGCTAGTACTGACCTCTCATGACACGGAATTCAAACAACTCACAAGAAGAAGATCTGAAACAAATTTGCCAACACGGATAGGAAGTAAGATCTCCTCTTGTGCAGTTCCACTAAGATCAAGCAATCAAGCAACGTTGTCGGTGTGACATTTTGGTTGAACTGCACAAAACACTCTTAAAACAAAAGTGTTTTGTGCAGTGCAATAAAAGATCACAATGGCAGCGAGGTGAAGTAGATAACCCTGTTTACACAGAGGTACAAAGGAAACAACTAGTGGTCAATAACGGTGGATGACACAGAGGCCAACAAAAAGAAGCATCTACCTTATCTAAATGGGAAATAAAGCAAGACAACAACATTTCTCAAATGGTGGCATTGATTAATATTAACGTAGAGGTTATATTAATAATAAAATTCTTTAAACATGTAATTTGCTTTTAACTATGGCATTGCATCAATTTTCCAGCGGCATTATTAGAGGGTGTTTGTTTAGAGGGACATTTTGGTGGAGGGACTAAAAAAACTCCGTGTCAGTCCCATCTAAACCAAACAGGAGGGACTTTTAGGGACTAAAAGTGGGCATTTGGGACTAAAGAAAGAAGACCCTGCCACGCATCGCACCTTGTCTCTATTAGTTCATTACTAGGGGTACCATGGTCTTTTAGCATGTCATTTAATAACCTCTACTCCATGTTTAGTCCCTGGAACCAAGTAGGTAGGGACTAGGGAGTTTTTAACCAAACAGGGCCTTAGATTAACAACAGCTAAAGAGTTGCACGGGACAGTGGACGCACTAGCACCATGTGCATCTACCGATGTACTGGGGTGATGCACAGTCTGTTGCAACAAAGAACAAACAACCAAGGAGCACATTTGTGTTGGTCCCAGTTTTGTTATCTTTAGACACCTTTCCCAATGTGAGCGCAGCAAATCTAGTCCTGCTCAAACTCTACAGCCTTGTCCCCCAAAACAAAAGATCAGTTCGCTACAGATGTGTGTACTGCGTTTTTCATTGTTTTCCCTTTTCGACCAACGTTTCTGCTGGATAGCCAGTCTGTACTAGTACTTTCCACCTTCCTTTGCTCTTTCAACCACGTCCTAGATTTATGCTATACAACTTTCCCCACTACTTTCCCCCATTCCTTTCCTCTTTGAACCACGTCTTAGATTCATGCGATACAACTTTCCCCACTACTTTCCCCCTTCCTTTCCTTTTTGAACCACGTCCTAAATTCATGCTATACAAATTTTCCCACTACTTTCCCCCATTCATTTCCTCTTTGAACCACGTCCTAGATTCATGGTATACAACTTTCCCCACTACTTTCCTGTTTGATCCAACACCTAGATTCGAATGCAGAAGCGGAAAAGGCCCACATGCAGCTAGAGCAATGCATGTGGAATAAGTAAATTATACCTTAAGGTTCTTGGGGTGTGGTTTAGTGGGCGACCGGAGGCCATTCGGCCCACACTATGTACGGCGGTGAAGAAGAAGGGGTCGGAGGCCCTCCCGCGCCGCCGCTGGGTGAAAGTGAACGGCTGCACCGGTAGTGGATTCCCTCCCTCGCCGACGGCGACAGCGTTAAGCCTCCTTCCCTTCCCGGCAGACAGATCCTGTCGGCTCTTTGACCAGTAGTGAGGGGGGAGAGAGAGGCCAACAAAGTCTTGTTTAGATCTAGAGAGGGTGAGAGAGTGTGAAGAGAGCAACTACAAGCAGACTAGCAGTGAGGGGAGAGAGAGGCCAACGAAGTCTTGTTTAGATCTGGAGAGGGTGAGAGAGTGTGAAGAGAGCAACTGCAAGCACGGAGGCTCCAGCGTGTATATATATACTCGAGAGAGAGTGTGTGAAGAGTGCAAACCCTATAAAACAAGCGCCGAGGCTGCAGTTGATTGTATAGCTCTGTATCCATCCATTCTGAGCAGTCAAAGAATCCTCATGGCATGAATTATGCTCAAGTGTAGTTATCGAATCCGAGACCTCAAGTTTGATGAGTGAACAGGCTAACCAGCTACACAACCCTCCCATTATGTTCAACAAGAGGAAAATAATCTTTTATACATTCACACATTCGTGTGACAAGCATGCCGTGTTTTTTTGTGTGGGAGTCCTTGGGATTTAAATCATAATCGTGTCATGTGGCTTTGGTGGTAAGACTATCCACAGTGGTGCAGAAATAATGCAGCCTTAGTCACCTTACCTCTCTCTACGTAGTACGTTGGGTCCCACCAGACAGAGGGTGAAACAAGCAAATTAATTAGAAAAATTAAAAGCGCCAGCGGTGTATCTTACCTCACACATCTCGCTACTTCTCGGGAACACTGTCCAATTGATCCCTCTGTTCGCTCACGTACTATTTTAAGTGAATCCTTATTATAACATGCACACAATTTTGGGCACTTGTATTCGACCTAAGTCAGTGTGCCACTGTATCTCATACGACTCCCTCCGTCCAGGTGTAATAAGTCACGTTAGAAGGTGCAACGGGACCAAGGTGCAAGCAGATTGGAGGAGAAGGAGAAACTTGACCGGTCATTCCTCCAATCAAAGCCCTGATTTCTGTCTCTAAACGCAACAATTAATCCAAACAACTAAGAGATTTCGTTTTAGCTACCATGCAGGGCCACGTATTAACTCGCATGCAAGCCGACTTTGATTTCTTGACTGATCAACGCGTAGTTGCGCTCCATGCATTGGGTTTCCAGGGGAGATAACAAGGCAGAGTAAGGAGCGTTTTGTTGCATTGCTTACGCTGGTCATAATGGTGAGTAACTTAGACTAGTAACCTGCATATGTTACTAGTCTATGTTACTACTACGCGAAGTTTGCCGCCGGAAGCGAGCCGATCTGGCTCTCCTGAGCTAGCAAGGTTTTTCTAGCACACCCAAGCTAGCTGGCCCACAAAGGCTAACATATTTTAACAGTTCCAAACGCCTAACCTTGCCCGGCTATGCTATAAGCTGTTCTTGCTAAGGATCCAAACGCTCCCTAAGTAACAACGCTCACTAGCAACAAGGCCATGTGGGGATTGAGATGCGAAGTTAATGGACGATGCCTAAACATTTTGGGAATATCTGATTACCATAAGATGACTTAACACCTAGACGGAGGGAGTACTACTCCTTAGTCCATGTTTGATGGAATATTCTTCACCTCTTCGCTTCTTGTACGTACTCCATTAGTATCTCATTTCCTGTGGCTTCGCACTCGCACGATTTTTCTATTCTATGAACCTGTGTGTGCGAGTGTGTGTGTGTGTGTGTGTTTAACAACATGTGTGTGTTAGAGAGAGCGACAGATCGACCTACTCCTACAGAGAGATGGTGTGTAGTGTACGATTTTAGCCACGAGAGTCGGTGCATCCTCTCGTTTCCGGGCGTCCGGTAGGGGCAGGCGGACAGATGCCACGCCCGCTCCAGACGAACCTAGCCCACCCAAAGGCCCTCCATCACCTGCGCACGCTTCCCGCCCGAAAGGGTCAGCGCCGCTCCACAGAATCGGTGCCACATTCATGCCCGGGCAGAGCGGACGCGACCTCTCACTGGCGCCTGCATTCAAGGGAGAAGCAGATTCAAGAGTGATGGTTGCTTCGTCCGCCCAACTTACTGCTGGGTCTATGTGATTTGACGGCTCATTGGTCATTATTACTGAGGTGGTAAGACTGCTGGATGTCCCACGCTTTTGGCGAAAGGAGTTACTACTAGATTACAATTTCTCCATTCTTACGGCGGAGGAGTGCAAGAGCAGTGAAAACACGCAGGCTCAGCGATTACATGGCCCACCTCACACTATCACCATATTTTATGGACACCGTGCGACACCTAACTCTTTACATAGTACTCCCTCCATTCCTAAATATAAGTCTTTGTAGAGATTCCACTAGGTGGACTATATACAGAAAAATATGAATGAATCTATACTTAAAATGCATCTATATACATCCGTATGTGGTTCATGGTGAAATCTCTACAAAGACTTATATTCAGGAATGGAGGAGGTACTAGTATAGTACGTACTGTAATTTATCAGCGAGATAGTACAATGCTATGAAGCTTCCAGCTTCTGTTACATGTATCTTGCGTCCAAGGTTGCCCATTGCAACATTTCATCAAATACAAAGGAGACTAACATGCACGCTATTGCATGTCAATGATTGACAGATCGTAGCAAATATGTACTCCCTCCGTTCCAAAATAAGTGTCTCAACTTTATGCAGGGGGTGTTTGTTTCCAGGGACTTTTTAGTGTAGGGACTAGAAAAAGTCCCTCTTAGAGACTTTTTAACCAAACAGGAGGGACTACTAGGGACTAAAACTAGCTTTTTCGGACTTATTGAAGAAGACTCTCAAGGAGAGTCTTTTTTGGGACTTTTCCAACAATGCCCCTCCCTGCACCCATTGCCCTGCCACCCCATGGTGTTGTTTGGTTGTTATTTTTCTGTATATTGGGGGTAACATGGTCATTTAATAACCTCTAGCGAGGGACTAAGGACTTTTTTAGTCCCTGAAAACAAACAGGGAGGGACTTTTTAAGGAGTAGGGACTAGAAAAAGTCCTAGGACTTATGAACCAAACAGGGCCTCAATATGGACTACATACGGAGCAAAATGAGTGAATCTACACTCTAAAATACGTCTATATACATCAGTGTTTGGAGTATGTACTAGTAGTTCATATTGGAATCTACTAAAGGACATATATATTCCAAACAATATGATAATCTCTCTAACCAAGGTAGTAGGGACGAGGAGTAAACGGAGGGAGTAGTAAAATTTTCTCCTTGTCCTGCGAGCCATCGCGCTCGTGGGCGAGGGAGCGGGCGTAAGGCGTACAGTACTACTACTAGTAAGCAAGCTTCACCTCATCCTGCGAGCCACCACGCCCATGGGCAGGGAGACGGCGTACTAAGCAAGCTTCTTCTTGTTCTGCGAGTTGACGGGACACATCAAAATTACTCCAGTGTATAGAGCCTTGCCTCTAAGGTAGGCCCCACATGGTTTGCCTCTTTTTTAACATAAAGCGTCAAGTTGCAATTTGTTTGTTCACCCATGGTAGACGATCCTCCCTCCATCTAGTGGACAACCAGTACACGTGTCAAATTACCACGTGGGCTGCCTTTTTGTACAGAAATGAGCTCCACCGTGTACCCGCGCAGGTGTGGTTGGGAAAGAGATGGGAGTACATACACCATGCGTGCACCTCTTCTCTTCGTGCACATCCCCCACCTACGTGGGTGTGTGTGAGAGATACAAACCTAGACAAATGGCTTATGCGTTCGTGAGTGTTTTTTGTTTTGGGGGGAGGTTGATTCAGTGAATGTATTTGTGGGAATATGTCTCGATGACATCTCAAACAAAATTTTGCATGCAATGTGTGTGAAATGGAGGCCTATCCATATCATATATAGAGGGTCGAGCGATCCACGAGAAGAGAGGATCAAGTGGGTGGGTGAGAGATCGATGAAGAGAGCCATCGAAACTGTGTGTGTGTGTGTGCAAGTCAAAGATATAGGGCGACTGAACTACCGTAATGTCAGAGGGCACACGTCAAGTTTGTGTGTGGTAGGGAGACATGACTAGAGCGCTCGATGTATCGGTGTGTGTGTGTGGGAGGGGGTGGGGGAGGGGTAGGAAGAGGCCTAACTATAGAGGTAGAACGACTTGTGTATGTGTTGAGAAGGAGAGACCCAGCTATGTCTTGAGGGAGATCGGTCGACATCCATACATAACTGAAGGACGGGAAATAGGATGGGATAGAAAGAGAGAGGAGAGAGAGACGGAGGGAGAGGGGTAGTGATGTGACACCGTCTTCGGAGAAGAGGGTGTTCAAGGGGAGGTCCGATCTTCATGGTGTAGGATTGATAAATGGATGGGGGTAACTAGCTGCAAGCAGTCGAAAAATGGAAAATAAGAAATTATGACCCGACAAGGAGGATGCTCACCGGAGCTTGCAATCCGAACATTCGCCGATCCACAACCCGCAATACTACCCCACACAACCACGCTGAAGTCGTGGAGCATGGGATATGTGCAATCCGCAAGGGAAACCACGAACTCTAACCCACACAACACGATCTAGTCGTGGAGCACGAATTAGGAGCAATTTCTCAAGGAATCACGAGAATAAGGATAACACGAGCTCTCCAATCTCAGGAGGAGTCTATGTCTTTGGTTTTCGATAGAAATGGCAAAAGTGCCCAACGAAGGGAAGAGCTAGCCTATTTATAATCGGGACAACCCCCCTGGATAGGTGTGAAAGAGAACTAGCTTCTGGAACCAGCTTAGGTGTGAAAGGGAACCAACTTTGTTTGACTAATGGCTTCAAGACTTAATGAGGTAGCTTCTGGAATACTCTCGTTGGAGGTGGTTGGCAGTTCCCGACCAAACATTGTTCACTGGAGTCGAACAATGTTTCCTTCAGCAGCAAACTAGAGTTCTGGGAACCTTTCGCAAGTTGGAATATGCAAACTCGTACAAAACATTGTTTTGTCAGAATCGGAACAATGTTTCTTCATCAGACAACTCATTCTTCACGAATTCCTAACTTTGTTCCTTTGCCATAAAACATTGTTTTGCACGGACTGAAATGTGTTTGGCCTTCTTCGATATCGCACCTGAGTTCAACCAACAACAAAGGTGAAGGCACAACCATGTTTTCAAGGTCAAATGATATACTTAATTTAGCGTTCACCTGATCATGTATTTGCATTGCGTGGCTTCTTGTGATTGGACCGTTGATGATTGGTGGTGTGTTGCCCATAGTTGGGATGTCCTCATCATCCTCCCCCTATTGAGAAGGAGTCGTCCTTGACTCTAAAGGCCCAAATTATGGGGAAAGATTGGAAACATTGAAGGTTGGGCTAACACCATATTCTTCTGGAAGATCGATCTTGTAAGCATTGTCGTTGATCCTTTCGAGCACCGCAAATGGTCCATCACCGCGTGGCGGTAATTTCCACTTGCGTTGCTCAGGAAAACGGTCCTTCCGAAGGTGTACCCATACCAAATTGCCTTGCTCGAACACCAGCTTCTTCCTAGTCTTGTTTACCCGCTTCGTATATTATTCAGTCATTTTCTCAATGTTGTCCTTTGCTTGGGCATGAAGTTTCTTGACGAAATCAGCACACTTACCTGCATCAAGTGTAACACCCACAATACGGCTATATCTCCCACGTGTCGGGGCACGACTTAGAGGCATAGCCGCATGGTAGGTTTGTCGCAAGAGGGGTAATCTTCACACAATCCCATGTACTGAATAGAAAGGGATAAAGAGTTGGCTTACAATTGCCACTTCACACAAATACAAGTTAAACATACATCATCCAGAATACAATCAAGGTCCGACTACGGAACCAAAATAAAAGAAGACAACCCCAAAAGCTAGATCCCCGATCGTCCCAACTGGGCTCCACTACTGATCAACAGGACACGAAACAACACAACGATCAAGATCTTCATCAAGCTCCCACTTGAGCTCGGTTGCGTCACGTGCACTGGGATCATCGGTGCCTGCAACTATTTGGAAGTATCTATGAGTCACGGGGACTCGGCAATCTCACACCCGCGAGATCAAGATTATTTAAGCTTATGGGTAGGAAAAGGGTAGTGAGGTGGAGCTGTAGCAAACACTAAGCATATATGGTGGCTAACATACGCAAATAAGAGCAAGAACAGAAGCATCGCAACGGTCGTGAACTAGAAGTGATCAAGAAGTGATCCTGGAACTACTTACGTTCAAGCATAACACAAGAACTGTGTTCACTTCCGGACTCCGCCAAGAAGAGACCATCATGGCTACACATGCGGTTGATGCATTTTAATTAAGTTAAGTGTCAAGTTCTCTACAACCGGACATTAACAAATTCCCATCTGCCCATAACCACAGGCACGTCTTTCAAAAGTTCAAAACCCTGCAGGGGTGTCCCAACTTAGCCCATCACAAGCTCTCACGGTCAATGAAGGCTATTCCTTCTCCTAGGAAGACCCGAGCAGTCTCTGAATTCCGGTTACAAGACATTTCAAGAATGGTAAAACAAGACCAGCAAGACCGTCCGCTATGCTGACAAATCCCGATAGGAGCGGCACATATCTCGCTCTCAGGGCACACCGGATGAGCCAGATGTCGGGTTGGAATAGACCCTGGTTGCCCAGGGGGCGCCGGACATCGCTCAGGTTGGACCAACACTTAGAGAAGCACTGGCCCGGGGGGGTTAAAATAAAGATGACCCTTGGGCTCCGGAAACCCAAGGGAAAAAGGCTTAGGTTGTTAGGCAAATGTAAAATCAAGGTTGGGCCTTGCTGGAGGAGTTTTATTCAAAGTGAACTATCAAGGGGTTCCCATAACACCCAACCGCGTAAGGAACACAAAATCAAGGAACATAACACCGGTATGACGGAAACTAGGGCGGCAAGAGTGGAACAAAACACCAGGCATAAGGCCGAGCCTTCCACCCTTTACCAAGTATATAGATGTATTAATTAAATAAGAGAAATTGTGATATCCCAACATATCCATGTTCCAACATGGAACAAACTTCATCTTCACCTGCAACTAGCAACCTATAAGAGGGGCTGAGCAAACGCGGTAACATAGCCAAACAACGGTTTGCTAGGATGGTGGGTTAGAGGCTTGACATGGCAATACGGGAGGCATGATATAACAAGTGGTAGGTAACGCGGCATAGCAATAGAGCAAAAACTAGCAAGCAAAGACATAAGTGATTCCGAGGGTATGGTGATCTTGCGTGAGATCTCGCAAGGAAGAAGAACGAGTCCATGAAGACAAACGGACGAAGTCGAACGAATCCTCACAACTCCGGAACGGAACCGAAGCTAACGAGAGAAGCAACCCGGAAAGAAGCAAGCAACATAGTAAACAACCATCACATAAACATGACATGATGCACAACCAAGTATGATGCATGTCTGGTTTAAATATGCATGACATGGCAATATGCACAAACAATACTACAAATTTAAGTGGAGCTCAATATGCAACGTCCGACGAAACACCACATGACTTATTTAGTTCTCTCTCGGCTATGTACCCAACAATATTAAATGTTGTTAAACATGGCAAGAGATGAAGCATAAGTAAAATACACGGTTAGGCATTTTAAATGAGGCCAGAAACATCAAACAACAATTCCGGTAAATCCTCATGTGCATTTAGCAATTTAATGCAAACAACAATTTTAACCATTTTAAATTTTGTTATCATGATGCGAATGACATGTTCAAGTTTGTGCAATTTTTATGAAAATATTGACATGAGCATGTTAGGAAGCATTTGTCATCATGGCAGAAACGAAAGGGGTGCCACGGCAACGAATCCGAAAATGATGTCACGGCAACATATCGGTTTCGGTTACTCGTTGAGATGCTGGTGCAAATGATCAAATGAGAGATGAGCGGACCATGCAAGAGATGGTGGGGTGATCTCGGTAACCGGGTTCCCACCTTTGAAGCGTGCATTATCGGAACTGATCAAGTTCGTAGAGGGAAGTAGGCGTTCTCGCGACGGCGGTAGTGGAAGTAGTTGTTCTCGCTTCGTAGATGTTCACACTCCGTAGGTGTTTCGGGTCAAAACAAGGAACTTGACGTCCACGGGTCTTCGAGGGTCGACGGTACATGTTCTGTAGACGTTCGAGCGGCGGTAGTGGTACATGTTCACGGAGTAGTCGTCCACGTCGTCGGTAGCTTGTTCACTCGACGACCTTCAACGGCGGTAGTGGAAGTAGTTGTACATGGTTGTGACGGTAACCGAACTTTGCGATCCGACGAGTTACACCTGTCATCGTGGGAACTTGGTGAATCTGAGGTCTTCGGGGTCGACGGTAGTAGTACATCTTATAGTGGAACTTGACGGATCCGATGACTCTGGACGTCATGGCACTTCGCAACAACCGGGTCGGTCTTGACGCATCCGACCCGAGGGACTTGGCGTGTCCAAAACGTAGCAGCACAAATGTCTCGGTCGGGAGCACTCGTTTGGGCGTCGTTGGTCTTGCGGGTCGTGGTACTTGGTTGTCTTGACGAATCCAAGGGTACTTGGCAGTTCAAAATTGCTCCTGTCCGGGGACATACAGTGGAGGCAGGGTCGCAGGTGGTCGGGGCTCGGGCTCCTGGCGTCAGAGATGAGCGGGAGGAGGAGCGGCGGCGAGGCGAAGGTGCGGATGCTTGTTGGCAGCGAGAAGGTCCTGCGACAGTGGAGGCGTGCAGGTGGGAACAAGGGACGGGCAGAGGCGGACGAGTTCCTGCTGGTCATGGCGACGGCGAGGACAACCTGCTGGTGCTGCTCACCGGCAGGAGGACGACGAGGGAGGAGCAAGGCGGCGGCAACTCGGAGCTCGGGGATGAGGCGCCGAGGACGAGGCATGGAGGACCTGCTGCCGTTTGTTCCGGCGCTCGATAGGAGGTCGCAGGCTTGGCGGCGGCCTCGGCAATAGGGAGGCGCGGCCATGGCGACCGACGTGAGGAGGAGGCCGGGGAAGGAAGGTGGTGGACTGGAGCAAGGAAGCAGAGGCCGGTGGCGCGAGGGAGATTCCCGCGGCGATGGGCACCGGCGAACGGAGGCGGGCATCTGCAGGGCCGTCGCGCACATGAAGGAGCAAGGGCGAGGCAGGGGATCGAGCGGGTCTGGGTTCTGCGAGGAAGAGGTGCGCTGCGGGAAGGAAAGAGAGGGGGGTCGAACGAGAGGTGAGGAGGGGATCGAGCTCCTGGCGGCGGAGGGAGGACGAGGGAACGAGCAAGGCTCTCCCCTGCGGCTAGGGTTAGGAGGGGCGGCTGGGCCTTGGGAGGGCGGCCCAGTGGAGAGGAAAACGGCCAGGGCCTGCTGGGCTGCTCTCTCCCACTCTCTTTCTCATAACCGTTAAGAGAAAAGAAAATAGATAGAAGAAGAAAAATAGAAAGAGAGGGTTAGGGATGGAATTTGGCAAAGATGAAGATATTTATGGAATCCTGGTAATATGCACAATTTGATTAAAATGTTTTGGACATTTTAGAGATAGAAAAATAATTCAAGTTTGAATTAAATTCAAACTTGAGCCATTTTTGAACCCAACCAAAACAACTCAGGAAAGAAGAGATTAGGCTGAGAGGTAAGTGGCATGGTCCAAAAATTATAGCAAAAGAATGAACATTAAATTGGTGCAGGGAATAGAATACCACAATTTAAATGGATTAACGAAGAAGGAGAAGAAGATGATCAAGCATGGTTGTGGGTGTAGAAGAAGATGAAGTTGAGAAAGAGACACTGCAGGGGTTGATGCACTGTGCAAAGAGACTCCAGTTTAGGCAAGAGGGAAAACGAAGAACAAGGTTGATCTTCGAACGGTCAACAAAAGCAAGGGGGGGACGCGGCAGCTACGAGCGGATGCAAGTTTAAAAACAACAATGGCAATGAGTGTCGATGCAATGCAAATGATGACATGATTAATGCAAACAAACAAAATAAATAACACAGCTGACACGCAAGACATGGAAGCCATCTGGAGCATCGGTCTTGGGGCGTCACAACACTCCACCACTACGAGAGGATCTCGTCCTGAGATCTAGGATGACACCGGAGAGAAATGGAAGAGGAAGAGAAAAGGTAAAACTAAGTTGCTTCTCTAACAAATGAGTGAAACCAAAGAACCTTGCGAGGTTGAACAAATTGAAAGAAAGAATACAACAA
Organism: Triticum aestivum; assembly: GCF_018294505.1. Taxonomy (NCBI): domain Eukaryota; kingdom Viridiplantae; phylum Streptophyta; class Magnoliopsida; order Poales; family Poaceae; genus Triticum; species Triticum aestivum. Next base: position 536,626,010 of record NC_057797.1, read on the forward strand.
AGATGAACAAAGTTGAAAACACTCCGTTAGAAAAAGAGAAACAAGGAGCCTTACTAGAGCCTTGTAGGTTGAAAGACAAGACAGATTTTGAAGCCACTCCGGTTAAAACGAGATGAGAAAGGAAGAATTCGGGCAGCACTTCGGTTAAAAATGGAAGGAATAGAACAAGAACTTAAAAAAGATGAGAGGATACTTGATGAGATCAAAACACACTACCTCCGGAACTATTGAAAGAATGGCACAAGGGTTAAGAAAGATTTTAGATAGCACTCCGGTTGAGAAGGGAGGGAAAACTTGATAAGATGAGAGAACTTGAATGAAGGACACGACACTCCGGTTGAATGGATAAGCAAAAGAAAGAACATGATCTTCACAAAAATGGGATGATGGGTGAAGAGAGAAACATCACAATGCCTCCTCCGAAACGAAAGAATAGAAGTCGGATCGTTGGAAAGGAAAGAATTGAGAAGAAAAATGACAACTCCTTCCACAAATGAGCTTGGAAGGCACCCTTCCAAGAAGGTTATAACGGAGTTGTTGGAAAACCACAAAACAAATAAGCTTGTGGTGGGCTTATGGAAAACGTCTCAAGATTATGAGGTGAAATTCTGCCACTAACGAAAGCAAAAGATTGGATTGAGGTCAACAAGGAGTTGACAACTCCTTTCACCGAGAGGATAGGAGAAAAACTTGGATCATCGATAGACACCATAATAAGCAACATTCCTTAGGGAAGGCTTTAGGTGAAATATAACCCAAGATAACTACAACGAAGTGATTGATGGATTGAGAAGAGCTCATGCTCGAAGAAATTGATGGGTTTAACTATCTCATTCTTGACAACTGTTGAATCATGACACACGAAGGGAAATTGTCAAGAATGACACACCACCTCAAGAGATGAGATATGAAAGAATTGCACTTCAGATGCAAGATGAAGAGAGCTTGAACTCCTCAAAACAAACATGTGTTGAACACCTTGTTTATTTTATAGTATAGCTTGGCGTATCATAACTTCGAGAGAAATCTTGGGGACAATTGAAGAATGAAGGGAAACCTTGACGAACCACCATGTAGAGCCTCCGTGAAGAACTCCAGTACTAAAAGGATGATAGAAAGAAAGAGAAGTGGAGAACATAAGGTGAAGCCTTGCGATGATTACATGAAGCTTTTGAAATGATATAACCGAGAAAACTTGGAACTCAGGAAAAGAAAGATGAACAATTGAAATCAACAATTTTGATGAACCTCCGGAATAAGGAATTGAAACAACGAATATAATAGATATGAAAACAAAGGAAGAGAAATCTTGAACAAACCACCGTTAGAATTGAAAAAGAACGTAGCAAAGGCACAATTCACCGGGAAGAATTGGAAAACGAATGAAGATACTTGAAGGAATTTAGATACATGAGAACGAATAGATCACGAGCTGATTAGAGAATGCTTGAGCGATTGTTAGGACCCAGATTCCAAGTCACACCGATCTAGCCTGTAACACCTCATATCACTTTGCGTCCTCACACGCGGTATTCCCACGGGTGTTGCCTTACCATGGCCCGGGACCATTTGCGTCTTTTGGCTCACGTATATGTGTGTCTCTAGCATCCATATGATAGACAACCCGGGCCGACGTGACTAGTCGTGAACCCAAAGTGGCACTAACTTACGGGGACAGGCATACATGAATCAACATGGAGCATGTCGGTCAGCAGCGTGCGAATCCGGGCTGTAGCACTGGGCTAACAGGACTCCGGGAACCCGGGCTGTATCAGGCTAGGCAGGACTCCGGATGTCATCGCGTGACATTTCCCCGAAGGGACAGACATAGGAACGAAGTGAATCACATGCCGGCCAGTCTAAGTGTTCCGGAGCAGTAGTGTTGGGCTAGCAGGACTCCGGTGAACCGGGCTGTAGTGGACTACTATGGCTCATGGAAGCACAAGACTACATTTCCCCATAAGAGAGGCTACCAAGGATGAACAACTAGGTTGTCGGATCCCACACATACCAAGCATTTCAATCATACACACAATATGCTCGATATGTGTAAATACAACATGGCATCACAACATAACTGTACGACTTAAGTATTTATTCATTAGGCTCTGAAGAGCCAGATAATACAAACATGGGTCTCATGACCCAACATTCAGAGCATACAAGTCAAAGCACATGCAGAAGCTTAACATGTCTGAGTACAGACTTCTACAAATGAAAAAGGCTGAGAAGCCTGACTATCTACCAGATCCTGCCGAGGGCACAAGATCGTAGCTGAGGTATCAAGCTAAACGTCGAAGTCCACACAGAACTACTAGCGAGACTGACATCTCTGCAAAACATAAAATAAGCAAACGTGAGTACAAATGTACCCAGCAAGACTTATATCCGAACTATCTACATATGAATCGGTATCAACAAAGGGGGGTGGAGTTTAACTGCAGCGAGCCAGCTTTGACTCGGTGGCTATCCTAAACTACAACTGTAAGTAACTCTTTTGAGGTGGCGCACACGAGTCCACATATTCACCATATCAATACACCACTATGGATCTGCTCCCGTCTTCCTACGAGAACACCATCCATAGCACTCACGCTTATCTTGCGCATTTTAGAGTATCCACTTTCACTTGTCTATGAACGATGCAAGGGGTCCAAGTTTCCATATTCGAGGAATCCAGCTATTCGAATAGATAATGATAACCCTGCAGGGGTGTACTTCTTCACGCACACTCTCGCCACTTACCACCATGTACACGTCGTGTACCTCGGCAACCTTCAAGCGGAAGGCTGGCGAGGGAGTCGGCCATGACCTGACTAACCACACAAGTCTCTCGTCCAGGTTTATCGCCTATTCGGGTTCCATCCGCAAGGAGATCCGGCCGGGGTGTCGCTCACGGCCCCAAACGATATGTGCAGGGTTCCCAAGCCCACCATTCGGGTGCCACTTGGTACATCGTGCCACTGTGCCTAGTCTGTCCCAAGCCCACCTGTACCAGGTGCCACTTGGTAGACTACTAACACTACCTACAAACACCAGAAACTAGTTGCAACTCCTGGACAAAGATCGAGTTGATTAATAAGCCGAGAGGGGCTGAGTTACCGGAACCCAATGTGTGGTAGTAACTATTCATGGATCACAAACACATAACTCAGTTCCTGAGAACGGCTGCAATGAGACAACCCACCATGTACTCCTACATGGCCTCTCACCGCTACCTTTACCAAATCGTGTTCACACACTTAGCTCTCAAAGGTAGGACATATTCACCATGTTCCAATTCATTCTCAATGAATCAGACCTGAATCAACTCTAAGCAGTAGCAGGCATGACAACAAGCATGAATGAGTAGGCACATCAGGGCTCAAACAATTCCTACTCGTGCTAGTGGGTTTCATCTATTTACCGTGGCAATGACAGGTCATGCATAGGAAAAGGGTTCAACTACCGCAGCATGTAACAGTTGAATCGTTGTTGTCCTAATGCAGTAAAAGAGAGCAGGAGCAGAGAGTGGGATTGTATCGGAATGAACAAGGGGTTTTTGCTTGCCTGGCACTTCTGAAGATAGCATTGGGCCTTCATCAGTGTCAACGATCATAGTGTCGGAACAACGTCTACCGAGGGGGAACTGTTGGGGAACGTAGCAGAAATTCAAAAAATTTCCTACGTAACACCAAGATCTATCTATGGAGAGACCAGCAACGAGTAGAAAGGGGAGTGCATCTACATACCCTTGTAGATCGCTAAGCGGAAGCGTTCAAGTGAACGGGGTTGATGGAGTCGTACTCGTCGTGATTCAGATCACCGATGATTAAGTGCCGAACGGACGGCACCTCCGCGTTCAACACACGTACAGCCCGGTGACGTCTCCCACGCCTTGATCCAGCAAGGAGAGAGGGAGAGGTTGAGGAAGACTCCATCCAGCAGCAGCACAACGGCGTGGTGGTGGTGGAGGAGCATGGCAATCCCGCAGGGCTTCGCCAAGCACCATGGGAGAAGAGGAGGAGGGAGAGGGGCAGGGCTGCACCAACGAGAGATCAAATCGCGTGTTATGGGCAGCCCTATGCCTCACTATTTATAGGGGGAGAGGGGGCTGCGCCCCCCTCTAGGGTTTCCCACCCCCAAGGGGTGCGGCCAGCCCTAGATGGCAAAGGGGGCGGCGGCCAGGAGGGGGAGGAGAGGGAGGCGCAGGGAGTATGGGCCTTAGGGCCCATCTGCCCTAGGGTTTCCCCTCTCCCCTCTTGGCTGCGCCTTGGGCAAGGGTGGGAGGCGCACCAGCCCACTCTGGGGCTGGTCCCTTTCCACTCTAGGCCCAAGCAAGCCTCCGGGGCCGGTGGCCCCACTTGGTGGACCCCCGGGACCCTCCCGGTGGTCCCGGTACAATACCGATAAACCCCGAAACTCTTCCGGTGTCCAAAACAGGACTTCCCATATATAAATCTTTACCTCCGGACCATTCCGGAACTCCTCGTGACGTCCGGGATCTCATCCGGGACTCCGAACAACATTCGGTAACCACATACAAGCTTCCTTTATAACCCTAGCGTCATCGAACCTTAAGTGTGTAGACCCTACGGGTTCGGGAGACATGCAGACATGACCGAGACGTTCTCCAGTCAATAACCAACAGCGGGATCTGGATACCCATGTTGGCTCCCACATGTTCCACGATGATCTCATCGGATGAACCATGATGTCAAGGACTCAATCGATCCCGTATTCAATTCCCTTTGTCTATCGGTATGTTACTTGCCCGAGATTCGATCGTCGGTATACCGATACCTTGTTCAATCTCGTTACTGGCAAGTCACTTTACTCGTTCCGTAACACATCATCCCGTGATCAACTCCTTGGTCACATTGCGCATATGATGATGTCCTACCGAGTGGGCCCAAAGATACCTCTCCGTTTACACGGAGTGACAAATCCCAGTCTCGATTCGTGCCAACCCAACAGACACTTTCGGAGATACCTGTAATGCACCTTTATAGCCACCCAGTTACGTTGTGACGTTTGGTACACCCAAAGCATTCCTACGGTATCCGGGAGTTGCACAATCTCATGGTCTAAGGAAAAGATACTTGACATTGGCAAAGCTCTAGCAAATAAACTACACGATCTTTTGTGCTAGTCTTAGGATTGGGTCTTGTCCATCACATCATTCTCCTAATGATGTGATCCCGTTATCAACGACATCCAATGTCCATAGCCAGGAAACCATGACTATCTGTTGATCACAACGAGCTAGTCAACTAGAGGCTCACTAGGGACATATTGTGGTCTATGTATTCACACGTGTATTACGATTTCCGGATAATACAGTTATAGCATGAATAAAAGACTATTATCATGAACAAAGAAATATAATAATAACTTATTTATTATTGCCTCTAGGGCATATTTCCAACAGTCTCCCACTTGCACTAGAGTCAATAATCTAGTTCACATCGCCATGTGATTAACACTCACAGGTCACATCGCCATGTGACTAATACCCAAGAGTTTACTAGAGTCAGTAGTCTAGTTCACATCACTATGTGATTAACACTCAATGAGTTTCATGTTTGATCATGTTGCTTGTGAGAGAGGTTTTAGTCAACGGGTCTGAACCTTTCAGATCCGTGTGTGCTTTACAAATCTCTATGTCATCTCCTAGATGCAGCTACCACGCTCTATTTGGAGCTATTCCAAACAATTGTTCTACTTGGAACTATTCTAAATTATTGCTCCATTATATGTATCCGGTCTCTCTACTCAGAGCTATCCGGATAGGTGTTAAGCTTGCATCGACGTAACTTTTACGACGAACTCTTTTACCACCTCCATAATCGAGAAAATTCCTTAGTCCACTAGTTACTAAGGATAACTTTGACCGCTGTCCTATGATCCATTCTTGGATCACTCTTGTACCCCTTGACTGACTCATGGCAAGGCACACTTCAGGTGCGGTACATAGCATAGCATACTGAAGAGCCTACGTCTTAAGCATAGGGGACGACCTTCGTCCTTTCTCTCTATTCTGCCGTGGTCGAGCTTTAAGTCTTAACTTCGTACCTTACAACTCAGGCAAGAACTCCTTCTTTGACTGGTCCATCTTGAACACCTTCAAGATCATGTCAAGGTATGTGCTCATTTGAAAGTATTATTAAGCATTTTGATCTATCCTTATAGATCTTGATGCTCAATGTTCAGGTAGCTTAATCCAGGCTTTCCATTGAAATTCATTTCTGATCATCAATATGTCAACAACATATACTCATCAGAAATTCTATAGTGCTCCCACTCACTTCTTTGGAAATACAAGTTTCTCATAAACTTTGTATACACCAAAATCTTTGATCATCTTATCAAAGCGTACATTCCAACTCCGAGATGCTTACCCCAGTCCTTAGAAGGATCGCTGGAGCCAGCATACCTTTTAGCATCCTTAGGATCGACAAAACCTTTCTGATTGTATCGCATACAACCTTTCCTTACGACTGGTAAGGAAACTTGTTTTGACATCTATCTGCCAGATTTCATAAATGCAGCTTGTGCTAACGTGATTCCGACGGACTTTAAGCATCGCTACGGATGAGAAAATCTCATCGTAGTCAACTCCTTGAACTTGTGAAAAAACTCTTCGCCACAAGTCGAGCTTCATGGACGGTGACATTACCGTCCACGTTCGTCTTCTTCTTAAAGATCCATTTATCTCAATGGCTTGCCGATCATCGGGCAAGTCCACCAAAGTCCATGCTTTGTTCTGATACATGGATACTATCTCGGATTTCATGGCTTCTAACCATTTGTCGGAATTCGGGCCCACCATCGCTTCTCCATAGCTCGTAGGTTCATTGTTGTCTAGCAACATGACCTTCAAGACAGGATCACCTTACCACTCCGAAGTAGTACGTGTCCTTGTCGTCCTACGAGGTTTGGTAGTGACTTGATCCGAAGTTTCATGATCAATATCATAAGCTTTCACTTCAATTGGTGTAGGTGCCACAGGAACAACTTCCTGTGCCCTGTCACACACTAGTTGAAGAGACGGTTCAATAACCTCATCAAGTCTCCACCATCCTCCCACTCAACTCTTTCGAGAGAAACCTTTCCTCGAGAAAGGACCCGATTCAAGAAACAATCCATATTGCTTTTGGATCTGAATTAGGAGGTATACCCAACTGTTTTGGGTGTCCTATGAAGATGCATTTTATCCGCTTTGGGTTCGAGCTTAATCCTGAAACTTTTTCACATAAGCTTCGCAGCCCCAAACTTTTAAGAAACGACAACTTAGGTTTCTCTAAACCATAATTCATACAGTGTCATCTCAACGGAATTACGTGGTGCCCTATTTAAAATGAATGTGGTTGTCTCTAATGCCTAACCCATGAACTATAGTGGTAATTCGATAAGAGACATCATGGTACGCACCATATCCAATAGGGTGCAACTATGATGTTCGGACACACCATCACATTATGGTGTTCCAGGCGGTATTAATTGCAAAACAATTTCCACAATGTCTTAATTGTGTGCCAAAACTCGTAACTCAGATATTCATCTCTATGATCATATCATAGACATTTTATCCTCTTGTCACAATGATCTTTTACTTCACTCTGAAATTACTTGAACCATTCAATAATTCAGACTTGTGTTTCATCAAGTAAATATTCTCAACATCTACTCGAATCATCTGTGAAGTAAGAACATAACGATATTCACTGCATGCCTCAGCACTCATTGGACTGCACACATCAAAATGTGTTACTTCCAACAAGTTGCTATCTTGTTCCATCTTACTGAAAAACGAGGCTTTTCAGTCATCTTGCCCATGTGGTATGATTTGCATATCTCAAGTGATTCAAAATCAAGTGAGTCCAAACGATCCATTTGCATGGAGTTTCTTCATGCATATACACCAATAGACATGGTTCGCATGTCTCAAACTTTTCAAAAACGAGTGAGTCCAAAGATCCATCAACATGGAGCTTCTTTCATGCGTTTTATACCGATATGACTTACGTGGTAGTGCCACAAGTAGGTGGTACTATCATTACTATCTTATATCTTTTGGCATGAACATGTGAATCACTATGATCGAGATTCAATAAACCATTCATTTTAGGTGCAAGACCATTGAAGGTATTATTCAAATAAACAGAGTAACCATTATTATCCTTAAATGAATAACCGTATTGCGATAGACATAATCCAATCATGTCTATGCTCAACGCAAACACGAATCTCGATGGTAGAGGGAGCGTGCGATGCTTATCATATCAACATTGGAAACACTTCCAACACATATCGTCAACTCACCTTTAGCTAGTCTCCATTTATTCCGTAGCTTTTATTTCGAGTTACTAACACTTAGCAACCGAACCGGTATCTAATACCCTGGTGCTACTAGGAGTACTAGTAAAGTACACATTAACATATACATCCAATATACTTCTATCGACCTTGCCAACCTTCTTATCTACCAAGTATCTAGGGTAATTCTGCTCTAGTGGCTGTTCCCTTTATTACAGAAGCACTTAGTCTCGGGTTTGGGTTCAACCTTGGGTTTCTTCACTAGAGCAGCAGCTGATTTGCCGTTTCATGAAGTATCCCTTCTTGCCCTTGCCCTTCTTGAAACTAGTGGTTTCACCAACCATCAACAATTGATGCTCCTTCTTGATTTCTACTTTCGTGGTGTCAAACATCGCGAGTACCTCAAGGATCACCATATCTATCCCTGATATATTATAGTTCATCACGAAGCTCTAGCAGCTTGGTGGCAATGTCTTTGGAGAAACATCACTATCTCATCTGGAAGATCAACTCCCACTCGATTCAAGTGATTGTTGCACTCAGACAATCTGAGCACAAGCTCAACAATTGAGCTTTTCTCCCTTAGTTTGCAGGCTAAGAAAATTGTCGGAGGTCTTATACCTCTTGACATGGGCACGAGCCTGAAATCCTAATTTCAGCCTTCGAAACATCTCATATGTTCCGCGACATTTCGAAACGTCTTTGGTGCCTATACTCTAAACCATTTAACTGAACTATCACGTAGTTATCAAACATGTATGTCAGATGTTCGCAACATCCACATACGCCGTTCGAGGTTCAGCACACTGAGTGGTGCATTAAGGACATAAGCCTTCTATGAAGCAATGAGGACATCCTTAGTTTACGGACCTAGTCCGCATAATTTCTACTATCAAATTTCAACAAAATTTTCTCTAGGAACATAACTAAACAGTAGAACTGAAGCGCGAGCTACGACATAATTTGCGAAGACCTCTTGACTATGTTCAGGATAATTAAGTTCATTTTATGAACTCCCACTTAGATAGACATCCCTCTAGTCATCTAAGTGATTACATGATCTGAGTCAACTAGGCCGTGTCCGATCATCACGTGAGATGGACTAGTCAACATCGGTGAACATCTTCATGTTGATCGTATCTTCTATACGACTCATGCTCGACCTTTCGGTCTCTTGTGTTCCGAGGCCATGTTCTGTACATGCTAGGCTCATCAAGTCAACCTAAGTGTTTCGCCGTGTGTAAATCTGGCTTACACCCGTTGTATGTGAACGTAAGAATCTATCACACCCGATCATCACGTGGTGCTTCGAAATGACGAACTTTCGCAACGGTGCACAGTTAGGGGGAACACCTTCTTGAAATTTTAATGAGGGATCATCTTATTTAATACCGTCGTTCTAAGCAAACAAGATGCAAAAACATGATAAACATCACATGTAATCAAATAATAGTGACATGATATGGCCAATATCATATAGCTCCTTTGATCTCCATCTTGGGGGCTCCATGGTCATCTTGTCACCGGCATGACACCATGATCTCCATCATCATGTCTCCATGATTTGCTCGCCAACTATTACTTCTACTACTATGGCTACCGGTTAGAAATAAAGTAAAGTAATTACATGGCGTTGTTCAATGACACGCAGGTCATACAATAAATAAAGACAACTCCTATGGCTCCTGCCGGTTGTCATACTCATCGACATGCAAGTCGTGATTCCTATTACAAGAATATGATCAATCTCATACATCACATATCATTCATCACATCCTTTTGGCCATATCACATCACATAGAATACCCTGCAAAAACAAGTTAGACGTCCTCTAATTGTTGTTGCATGTTTTACGTGGCTGCTATGGGTTTCTAGCAAGAACGTTTCTTACCTACGCAAGACCACAACGTGATATGCCAATTGCTATTTACCCTTCATAAGGACCCTTTTCATCGAATCCGTTCCGACTAAAGTGGGAGAGACTGGCACCCGCTAGCCACCTTATGCACCAAGTGCATGTCAATCGGTGGAACATGTCTCACGTAAGAGTACGTGTAAGGTCGGTCCGGGCCGCTTCATCCCACAATACCGTCGAAACAAGATTGGACTAGTAACGGTAAGCATATTGAACAACATCAACGCCCACAACTACTTTGTGTTCTACTCGTGCAAAGAATCTACGCAATAGACCTAGCTCATGATGCCACTGTTGGGGAATGTAGCAGAAATTCAAAAAAATTCCTACGTAACACCAAGATCTATCTATGGAGAGACCAGCAACGAGTAGAAATGGGAGTGCATCTACATACCTTGTAGATCGCTAAGCGGAAGCGTTCAAGTGAATGGGTTGATGGAGTCGTACTCGTCGTGATTCAGATCACCGATGATCAAGTGCGAACGGACGGCACCTCCGCGTTCAACACACGTACAGCCCGGTGACGTCTCCCACGCCTTGATCCAGCAAGGAGAGAGGGAGAGGTTGAGGAAGACTCCATCCAGCAGCAGCACAACGGCGTGGTGGTGGAGGAGCGTGGCAATCCCGCAGGGCTTCGCCAAGCACCATGGGAGAAGAGGAGGAGGGAGAGGGCAGGGCTGCACCAACGAGAGATCAAATCGCGTGTTATGGGCAGCCTATGCCTCACTATTTATAGGGGAGAGGGGCTGCGCCCCCTCTAGGGTTTCCCACCCCCAAGGGGTGCGGCCAGCCCTAGATGGAAAAGGGGGCGGCGGCCAGGAGGGGGAGGAGAGGGAGGCACAGGGAGTATGGGCCTTAGGGCCCATCTGCCCTAGGGTTTCCCCTCTCCCCTCTTGGCTGCGCCTTGGGCAAGGGTGGGAGGCGCACCAGCCCACTCTGGGGCTGGTCCCTTTCCACTCTAGGCCCAAGCAAGCCTCCGGGGCCGGTGGCCCCACTTGGTGGACCCCCGGGACCCTCCCGGTGGTCCCGGTACAATACCGATAAACCCCGAAACTCTTCCGGTGTCCAAAACAGGACTTCCCATATATAAATCTTTACCTCCGGACCATTCCGGAACTCCTCGTGATGTCCGGGATCTCATCCGGGACTCCGAACAACATTCGGTAACCACATACAAGCTTCCTTTATAACCCTAGCGTCATCGAACCTTAAGTGTGTAGACCCTACGGGTTCGGGAGACATGCAGACATGACCGAGACGTTCTCCAGTCAATAACCAACAGCGGGATCTGGATACCCATGTTGGCTCCCACATGTTCCACGATGATCTCATCGGATGAACCACGATGTCAAGGACTCAATCGATCCCGTATTCAATTCCCTTTGTCTATCAGTATGTTACTTGCCCGAGATTCGATCGTCGGTATACCGATACCTTGTTCAATCTCGTTACTGGCAAGTCACTTTACTCGTTCCGTAACACATCATCCCGTGATCAACTCCTTGGTCACATTGCGCATATGATGATGTCCTACCGAGTGGGCCCAGAGATACCTCTCCGTTTACACGGAGTGACAAATCCCAGTCTCGATTCGTGCCAACCCAACAGACACTTTCAGAGATACCTGTAATGCACCTTTATAGCCACCCAGTTACGTTGTGACGTTTGGTACACCCAAAGCATTCCTACGGTATCCGGGAGTTGCACAATCTCATGGTCTAAGGAAAAGATACTTGACATTGGCAAAGCTCTAGCAAATAAACTACACGATCTTTTGTGCTAGTCTTAGGATTGGGTCTTGTCCATCACATCATTCTCCTAATGATGTGATCCCGTTATCAACGACATCCAATGTCCATAGCCAGGAAACCATGACTATCTGTTGATCACAATGAGCTAGTCAACTAGAGGCTCACTAGGGACATATTGTGGTCTATGTATTCACACGTGTATTACGATTTCCGGATAATACAGTTATAGCATGAATAAAAGACTATTATCATGAACAAAGAAATATAATAATAACTTATTTATTATTGCCTCTAGGGCATATTTCCAACAGGAACAACACCGGCAAACAGAGAATAAACACAATCAATGCAATGCACAACATGATGCATGAACATGGCATGTATATGTGATGTTGTTTGTGCTAATGCAAATAGCAACAAGTTGAATGGAGCTCATTTGAACCAAGGATTCAAATGCAACTCCAAACTTAAGCATTTTAAATGTCCTTTATGTGTTTCAACTATACAGTAGGTTTAGGTTGGTTTTTCATGCATGAAACTAGTGCAGATAGATAGATTGAATTTTTCTGATAATTTTTCATATATAAATCTTTGTATTTGGAGTTACAGATTAATTTCTATGATTTTTAGAAGTTTGCTCTATTTTCTGGATTTTCCTGAAAAGAATAAATCCAGAACAGGGCATTACTGCATCAGCCTGACATCATCATGACGTCAGCAGGTCAACGGGGCATGGTCCAGGTCAAACCTAACCAGTGGGACCCGTGACCCTGAGACACTTAGCGTCATAGACAGGTGGGTCCGGTCAACGGCCACGTCAGCGAGGTCAACGCCGACGTGTGGGGCCACTGTGTTTAGATTAAACTTAAACTATTTTTGTTAGCTGGTTAGTTAGGCAGTGGGGCCCGCATGTCAGCGAGCCAGGGGGTTAGTTAGTGGGTCATTAGCCACTAATGACGTTGCCACGTCAGTACGCCGGAGTTGAACGCCGGCGACCAGACCCGACGGCGGAGGATCGCCGGAGTTGCTCGGGATGGCGATACAGGGGTCGGCTCGACGTGCTGGAGGCGCCAGAGCGACACCCATCCTCGCGCGCATCCAGGGGATCATGCGGGAGGCTGCAGGGTGGCCAGAGACGATGGCCACGGCAACCATGGCGGTGGCTGGAGCTCGGCTAGATGCGGGCGCGGGGCTGAAGTGCGCTAGGGGAGGATCTAATGAGCTAGGTGGCATCCAGGGGCCACCAGAAGCACACTGGTGCCACGGGTTCGAGCAGAGGGGCTCGGGTCAAGAAAGCTAGGTGGCCATGGCAGACGGCGGTGCTTGGGCATGTGGGCGAGGGTACTACGGCACGGGAACAAGCAAAATGAAGGAGGGGAAACGGAGTGGAGCTCACAGCGGGGTCGTTGGCGGTCTCAATGGACTCGGGGAGGCCTCTGCGGTGGCGAATTCGACAATGACATCCGGTGGACGAGGCGGCAAGGAAGATGACTGGCGACGCTGGAGGGCCTCCGGCCATTCTTGGTGCGATGAGGAGGTGCAGCGCGATACGGACGATCTCGGGAGCACGGTGGCGCGTCGTTTTGTCGTCGATGGCCACGCGGGCGAGGTAAGGCGGCCGGTGGAAGCTCTCGGTGATGCTCAGAGGAGGGGCTATAGGGCGAGGGAGAAAGCAGAGAGTGAGGGGAAAGTGAGAGGAGGGCCTCGTGCGTCTCGAGATATGGATTAGGACGAAGGAGCGGCCTCCAGCGCGAAGCAGGAGGTGGAGGGCTCCGCGGGTGCGCGCGCGTGTTCGCTCCTGCCTACTGGCAGGAGGAAGACGACGAGCGAGGAGGTAAATGGGCTGGGCCGGCTTCTCTCCTAGGCCAGGTGGGTGGGCTGCCCAGGTGAGCTCATGTTTCCTTTTTGTTTCTATTGTTTTCTATTATTTAATATTTTGCCACTATTTTGAGTTCAAACGGATTTCAAACAATGCCAAAACATCCTCTGGGTATTTTTATGTTGCTTCATGGACTTTTCCAGAGGCACATAAATTATCACAGAGCATTTGAAGATATATCCCATATATATTTGAATATATTTTCAAATTCAAATGGAATATTGTCTTAAATTCAGAGATCAAATGATTCCTTAAAAATGTTCCAAAATTTTGGTTTGGTATATAACCCTTGCCAAAATTCCCGAAACTATTTTTAGGGCATTTTTGGAATCATTGAATGCAATTTAAAGGGTTCTTGCCCTTCTTTTAAAATAATTTATGAGGCTTTGAATATTCCTCATTTCAATTTCTTGAATTAAACATGATGCATGCTCACTGATGCAAGTATTACACTCAGATATTCTAGGGTTGTGACAGCGATGCACCGATAAGATTTAGAGAATGAGAGCTGAAAGCTGAGAATGAATAATTCTGAGATAATGGGCTCTGGAGAATCAAACTGAAAAGACCCCTGAATTTACTCTGGATGGGTGAAAAGAATACTCACAATCAAAAACAAATATGAGAGGATGGCATAAAGCTAGCACCATGAATCTTTGGGATAATGGGTAAGAATTTAAGAGCAACTCCTCTTCGGTCTTCAAATCCGAGAATGACGAGAAGAACACCACCAAATTGTTGAGGCACTCCAGAAGGATTAAAAGAGGAAAGGTTGATCCAAAGATGAAAAGAATTTGAAAGATCTTAGAGAAAGACATATGACTGATGACTATTCATACTTACATCAAACTTGGAGAAGAATTTGATAGTAACTCCAGGAAAATAGAAGAGTCAGGTAAGATCCTGGGAAAAGACCTGTGGGTTAGGGCCCACTCAAAAGATACACCGTTGAACAATTTAAAAGAGAGATTGCACCGGTTGAATTAAATGACTTGAATGAGATAACAACCTCGAAATAGGTTGAACGGATCATGAATGAAAAGACGAGCCTTCTGAGATATCTTCAGCACTCCGGAACAAATGAATAACAAGAAGTGAAAAATTACGAAGTGCACCAGTATGGAAAAATATTTGAAAGGAGGGAAAAGGTATGATCAACAAAGGCTTGAATTGAATCCACTAGAGAAGAAAAGAATGACGAATGATGAACTTGAAACTTCCTTTATCATCTTCATGAGAATCACCGAATAAGAACACTGAAAGAAAGGAATGAAGAGACTTCACATCCATAAGATGGATACTTGATAAAGAAATTTGAGTCCTTGAAGAAAAAGAAAGGGTGGGATGGCGGGAAAACAAAGGCAACTTGGGCAGATGGAATAAACACCGTAAGAAAACTTAGAATTGATCTTGCTGATGTTGAAAACGATCGGATCCACTTGAAGAGAAAACACACCGGATGAAAAAGGATTGACATGACAATCTCGATTATCGTGAAGGATTAGTATTCACATAGAAATATGAGAACACCGCTTAGGCAAGGTATGGAATCAACATTTGACTTCGAAGCAACTCGAACGCCACAAACCAAAACAAAACAAAGGATTGGCTTGTAGAATAAGCCGGAAACAAACATATGATAGATCCCATATCGTATCATGTGTCCGTTGGAAAGAATTCCTACATGATACTTGAATTCCCACTTATAAACTCCCGAAACTTTCTGGTTATGCAATCAGGTGTTGGGGATACAGGGGAAGCATAATATCTCACCCAAAACTAGCAAATCCTACATCCAGTTGTATCCATCCTTCAACATATAACTAAGAAACCTTCGGAAATCATGTACCTCAACCTTCGAAAAGCATCCATTATACAAGTTATGGCAATACTCCCGAACTCCCTCCCCAGTACTGGGTGGTGTTGAGGTTATCTCACCAACAACTGCATAAAAGAGATTTTCGATGTCGGTGAACTCAGGTATTCCAGAACTGCAATGATAAAATTGTGACGACAACACCTCGGAGCTCAACTCCCCGGGACACGGCCACAACCCCTAAATGTCAGGAGGCACTGTCGGTGTCAAAACCGGTGGATCTCGGGTAGGGGGTCCCGAACTGTGCGTCTAAGGCGGATGGTAACAGGAGGCAGGGGACACGATGTTTTACCGAGGTTCGGGCCCTCTTGATGGAGGTAAAACCCTACGTCCTGCTTGATTTATTCTTGATGATATGAGTATTACAAGAGTTGATCTACCACGAGATCGGAGAGGCTAAACCCTAGAAGCTAGCCTATGGTATGATTGTATGTTGTCCTACGGACTAAAACCCTCTAGTTTATATAGACACCGGAGGGGGCTAGGGTTACACAAGGTTGGTTACAAAGGAGGAGATATACATATCCGTATTGCCTAGCTTGCCTTCCACGCCAAGTAGAGTCCCATCCGGACACGAGACGAAGTCTTCAATCTTGTATCTTCATAGTCCAACAGTCCGGCCAAAGGATATAGTCCGGCTGTCCAGAGACCCCCTAATCCAGGACTCCCTCAGTAGCCCCTGAACCAGGATTCAATGACGATGAGTCCGGCGCGCAGTATTGTCTTCGACATTGCAAGGCGGGTTCCTCCTCCGGATAGTGTCCGACCCTGCAAAATAAGTTCCACATACCACCGTAGAGAGAATAATATTTCCACAAATCTAATCTGCTGACACGTTTTGGCAACATGACATCATGCCATGGCTCGGTGATTATTCGAACCGTTTTTCTTTAACTAGCCCCGCACATAACGCGAGGAAGTTTCTTGACACGTCTTGTCAAAGTAGAGATCGTGTCCCTCTTATTACGGGATTCTCATCAATATGGTCGTGGGTAACCCAACCGCGCCTACGACTCCTAGATTTTAGGCAAGTCCCAAACGGCCACGAGGAGGACGCTTGATATTCACCCTCTTTATAAAGGGTCAAGGCTTTTACTTTTTTCCTCCCGTGCTCAATCGAATCCTTCCCCCGCCTCGAGTTCTAACACCCAAAGCCCAGGTCAGGTGCTTCGGACCTTCAATCATGTTCGGATCGAGCCTCCAGGACTGGTGGATGCCCTCCTCCGTCACGGAAGAGGATATCAAGAAGTTGAGGGAGGCAAGATACTTGACCACCGAAGTCTCGCATTGGCTGCCTGCCCGAGGGCAGGTCGTCCCTACTCCTGAACCCAATGAAGACATCGTGTTTATCTCCCACTTCCTCCGAGGACTAGGCCTCACTCTGGATCCCTTCGTTAGGGGTTTGATGTTCTATTATGGGATTGATTTCCACGATCTAGCCCCAGATTCCTTTCTCCACATCTCGGCATTTATTGTCGTATGTGAGGCCTTCCTCCGCATTACCCCTCACTTTGGCCTGTGGCTCAAGACCTTTGATGTGAAGCCGAAGATGATCGAGGGGCAGTATGCAGCGTGCGGGGGTGCATTAATAAGCAAGATTGCCAGAGCTCCGTGGCCAAAAGGTTCCTTTCCAGAGGTGTCCGGATTATGGCAACGGGAGTGGTTCTACATCACCGCTCCCAGAAGTGCCAAGTGGGTAGCTTCCCCTGCCTTTCGCTCGGGCCCTCCACCACAACTGATGTCATGGATCAGCAGGGTGCTGAGCTGGGGTCCAGCCAAGGATGTGCCCATACTGCAGAGCCGCATACGGGATCTCTTTGAGGGAGATTTTAGTTTGGTTATGGTAGTGCAAGTCATGCTGGTTCGTCAAGTCCAGCCTTGCAAACGCCGGGCCCTCCGCTTGTGGGAATTCAACCCAGAAGGACCGCGCGCTATTCAGAATTTCCACGGCCTGACGCACGAGGAGATGTACAAGTCGTTCTTCGGACCCCAAATAGAGTGTCTGAACACCTCCGAGGACGTGGGCCTGAGCAGCAACCGCACCACGGCCCAAGTAAGTAATCCTCTAGCCGAACACACTGTCTTTCATTTATCATGACGTCATTCTGAGGAATCGCTTTTTGACCAGGACTGGATAACAAAGGCGAAGATGATCCGGTGTTCGGCCCCCCTTCCCAAAGGCTTGGACAATCTGGTGCTGGAAAAGATGCTCGAGCCAGCACCTTGCCTGGTGCCCTCAAAGGAAGATGAAGGGGAATAAAGAGGGCAAAAGCGGGCCCCCACTGCTACGTATTCCAACCGAGGGAACGAGCGCCTTCGTGAGGGAGGATAACCAAGGGAAGGAATATGACATTCCCTCGCCCCGGGGGAGGAAGAGGGCTACCTCTGATGATCTGGAAACCAAGGTTTCCAAACGGGAGAAGGAAACTCCACCAGAGGGTCCCGCCTCGGAGGGTGCTCTTGCCGCACAAAGTCCGTGCGGGGATCAGCCCTCTAACGAGATGTAAGTAATCAAAAAGTACTTAATAGTGAAGATATACTACCTGACTTCTGAGGAAGATAACCGAAGCATCTATCTTGCAGTTCGGATCTGAGCCCTTCTCAGCAGAGCTCGTCTTCGGGGGATCTTCTTCCGGATATGATTGAGAGCGAAACGCCTCCCCCGCACTCCCTGGCTCAAGAAGCGGGCGATCTTGAAGTGTCGTCATGGAGTGTTTCTCCAGATCCGACAAGGCCAGAAGGTAATCCCATGGTCACCCGAAGCCCTCAGTATCCGGCTCTTGAGGAGAGCAATCAAAAGAGTCTGGCACCACTTGGTATGCGGTCGGACATACTGAAGGGTCTGCTAGAGCGAGCGACTATCTCAAAAGAGCACCGTACATTAATGTGTACGGTTATTGAAAGGATTTCGTCCACCGAAAATGGGTTGCATGAAGCCTTTATGAGTCTATTGACGGGCTTTGAGGTACGTGGAATGATATGCATTTGTGGTAGTACCGCACATTTTTAGGTGCGCCCTGTGTAGATAGTAGCCCCTGAGACTCTGGTTGTCGTCGAGAAAGGCGGCGAACAGAGGATCGTAGTCCCATGTAATAACCAGACTGCCGTTATGTGCAGGTGTCTGAAGCTCTGGTGGCTAACCGGACTAATGGGGTTGCCGAACTAAAATGGCGACTGGATGCGGCGGATGCCGACATCGAGCTTGTTAACAAGCGGCTTGACAAGGCACAGGGTAGGTGATATTTATAGTGAATGTCACATAGTAAGAGCAGTGTGATGCCAATATCTTTAATATGTTGTGACTGCAAATGGAGCTGCCACCGTGGAGGCCCTGCGGGCGGAGCTTGCCCGAGCTAGCCAAGGAGCAAGCAAGAAGTAGTAATGCGGCCGCTTTGAAGGTGGCCGAAGAGTTGAGAGCCGAGAAGGCCGCGCATAGCGAGAGCAAAGAGAAAATTGCCAAAATGGCTGTGAAGTTAAAAGAAACTGCCGACCGCTGCCAGTTTCTTGAAGAAGAAAATCGGGCGAAGGCTACGGACCTCGAAAAGTCCACAATGGCGACCAAAGACACCCGCTCTGCAATGAGAGCAAAGAAGGAGGAACTGCGTGAAGCCGGGGACATTGTGGTTGGGAAGCCCTTTATGCTGTGGAGGAAGTTCGGCGATCCGCGGTACGCCCCTCTGGATCGGCTGTGGAGTTCGGTCGACGCATATCTGGACTTGGCGGCGAGCGTTGTCGACGCGACCGAATACTTCCGAGATCAAACAGATCATGAAGTGGACAAGCTGTTCTGGTCGCAATTCAACGTTCCAGAGCGTCCGCTTCCATTGACTGATCGGCTTGTCGAATGGGCCGAACTCAATAGATTGTCCGGACTAGCCATGAGGTCTGTCGTGGATCATCTGTGGCCGGAAAGGCTGAAGCCGAATAGCTATTTTAGCTTGGTGCAGCAGTTCCTTGGTGCGGTGCCACGCATCAATGCGATGAAGAGGTCGGCGTGCATAGAAGGCTCGCAGATGGCCCTTGCCCGTGTCAAAACATACTGGGCGGAGATGGATGCCACCACTGTCGTGCCGCAGGGTTCGGCCATAGGCCGGGTGGCTGCCGAGCACTATTTTGAAGAAGTTCTTGAGGACGCTCGTTCGATAGAGGCCCAGTGCTTGAAGAATGTTATGTTTGAGTGACATGTATTCCCATTGTAAAAACAATGTTTTATTGAATTTATCAAGGCTATATTTATACTTTTGCCCGAAAGTATTGTGATGCCTCCTGTGCGGCCGTTTATGTATACATGTATATAACCTGAAAGATTGCAGTCGTCGGCTTCAGCCCCCACGCATATAATGCGGGGGTGTTCGCAAAAGACGTGTATTCACACTTAATCCAATGTCTTGGTCCTATTAAGGAGGTGATAGCGCAGCGAACTAGGCAACCGGACTATGATGCTTTAACACTTTCACTTAGCCAGAGGAGTTTGACAGTGGGGCTACTAGATAGCCCCTGGTGGCTCCGCACTCGTCCGGATTCAGGGTGCGTACATGCCTAGCCGGGAAACGGCCCTTCGTTAATGCGGAGGAATCCCAAAGATTCCAATAGGTCGTCGAGTGGTTGACTAGTCTCACGCTATATCATGACAGTCAGTTTTCGGCTTTCTCTATTGAGGTGCTCGTCCGGATGAACCAGGGCACAATCGCAGTAGTTCTCCTGGTGCCGCCTTAGCCGATAGAGCGGAACGTAAGGCAGCAAAACACAGGAGCCGGGCAAACCCAACATTTGACCAAAGACATGATTCAGAGTTGATGCATATAAGGCCAAACTCGCGATGCCGAACACTCCCTAAGGTATTCAGTCTTTATGGTGTAAACCGGGTCTAAACAGTACCCTTTGTAATAAGCCCCTGGTGTCCAGGTACGTGCATTATTCTGGCGTGGCCACATGCCAAGACGTCATCATCCTTCTCGGTTGTACTCAGAATCTGAGGGATGTAAATCAACAAGAGACAATAAAAAAAGGTTTACGCAGGGTCTTAATCTACAAAGAATCCTTGGAACGGGTCCCTGCTGCACGTTTCCGCCTGTGTCTCCGTTGTGACGGGTGCAACACGATGGTCATCTGAAAAAGAGAGGAACTTATTTGAAAAGTTGCCGTGCAAAAGTTAAGTTATACTAAATAAACAATATATAGTTGAAAATGAGTAAAGGTGAGCCTTATTGCCACTTTTGCGTGCACGTTGAGCCCCTTGTATTGTAATAGGGGTATAGCCATCAAACCTGTATTAATTACATATAGATGAGCCGGACTCATCTAGCCGTATCCGTGGTCTTAACGACCTGTCAAATGCTTGAGTTAGTGAGGCCGTTTAGTGTGCGGCGGCCAAGGCGGCCGCACCGTCTTTGGCGCGCAAGGAGCGCTCAATATTTCCATTTACTATAATGATGCCGCATGGACCAGGCATCTTGAGCTTGAGGGAAGCGTAATGCAGTATAGTGTTAAAGTGAGCGAAAGCTTCACGTCCGAGTAGTGCTTGATAGCCACTTTGGAACGGAGCGACGTGGAAAGTTAAATTTTCGCTGCGGAAGTTATCGGGGAAGCCGAATATAACCTCTAGTAGCAGGGAGCCCCTGTAGTGAGCCTCCGGGCCTGGAGTTACTCCTTTAAAGGTAGCATTGTTGCGGCAAATTTTTGTTAGGTCTATCCCCATTTTGCGGACTGTGTCCTGATATATCAGATTTAAACTGTTGCTGCCGTCTATCAGGACTCGGGTGAAGTGGTATCCGTCAATTATTGGATCTAATACCAAGGCAGCCCATCCTGCACGCTGGATACTTGCCGAGTAATGCCGATGGTCGAAGGTGATCGGTTGGGACGACCAGTGGCGGAGCTCCGCGGTGATAGGCCCTGGGGCATGTTCCTCTAAAGGTGCCGCTTTGTTTTTCGTTGTTATCACGTGTAACACGTTGACTGTTTTGACTTCTAGTGGGAATTTCTTCTATTCCCCTGTGCCTTGCTTGCGAGGCTCGTCCTCGTCTTCACTTGGTGTATCCTTCCCCTTGTGTTCGGCATTGAGCTTGTCGGACTGTTTGAAGACCCAACATTCTCTATGGGTATGATTTGCAGGTTTGTCCGGGGTGCTATGGATCTGACATATTTGGTCCAGAATTTTGTTTAGGCTGGACAATTCGTCTCTGTTGCCTTTGGAGGGCGGCCTCTGCTGCCTTGGTCGAGAGCTTCTAAATCCGGCGTTTACCGCCGTGCTCTTCGGGATGTCTTCTTTATTCCAGCGCTTATTCTTGCTGCGTCGTGATTTCCCGTTTCCATCCCTGACTTCGGATGTACTTGGGTCGATGGTGCTGCTTCGGGCTAACCAGTTGTCCTCGCCCGCGTAAAAACGGGCCATGAGGCTTGTTAATGCTGCCATTGTTCTCGGCTTTTCTTGACCGAGGTGTCTGGCAAGCCATTCGTCTCGAACGCTATGCTTGAAAGCTGCTAAGGCTTCGGCGTCCGGACAGTCAACTATTTGGTTCTTTTTAGTGAGGAACCTGTTCCAAAGTTTTTGGGCTGACTCACCAGGTTGTTGAGTTATATGACTTAAATCGTCCACATCCGGTGGTCGGACATATGTCCCTTGAAAATTTGCCCGAAAGGCGTCTTCGAGCTTTTCCCAGCTTCCGATGGAGTTTTTGGGGAGGCTTTTAAGCCAGTGCCGAATTGGCCTTTGAGCTTGAGGGGTAAGTACTTGATGGCGTGGAGATCATCTCCTCGAGCCATATGGATGTGGAGGATGTAATCCTCAATCCAGACCCCAGGGTCTGTTGTTCCGTCGTACGCCTCGATGTTTACGGGTTTGAATCCCTCTGGAAATTCATGGTCCAGCACCTCGTCAGTGAAACATAGAGGGTGTGCGGCACCCCTGTATTTGGGCGTACCGCAGTGTTCGGATGCTTGTTGTGTTGCATTGTATGTTGGAGCGCGCCTGCGTGGTCCATAGATGGATCTGATTGCAATTGTCCTTTTGATGCGAGCCCTTACACGGATTGCGTACTGGTTTATGTGCGGCGTCGTTTGCCGCTTTATGTTGGCTATGAGGTCGTCTATCCGACCGGATGGCCGTTTTATTTTTTAATTGTGGAGGATCTAAGGCCTCCTCATCAAATTTAGGTAGCAACTTTCGCTTCGGATAGCTCTTGGTGTGGCGATTACTGTCGTACTTCCCTGCAGTGTTAAGTACTTCACTCCATTTGATTTTGAGTGTGTCTTGTGCAGCCTTGAGCCTTTGCTTCTGTTTTTTCAGACTTCTCACCGTGGCAACAAGCCTTTGGTGGGCATTATGTTGCTCCTGGCGCCTGTCCGGTGTGATGTCGTCCGGACTGTTATCTTCGATGGAGTTGGGTTGTTCGGCTTGATTTTCCGTGTTGCCGTGGTCGGGCAATGGTTCACCCTGCTCTAATGTTGGGTCTATATCATCGTTATTTCTGCCGAGGGGGATTTGGAGCGGCGTTTACGTCACCGCTTTGACTGCTTCTCGAGGGAACCACCCTTCGCTGCGTCCTTCCGTTCCTCGCCGTTATTTTCTTTGGGTGTGTCCACCATGTATACATCATGTGATGAAGTGGAAGTCCAGTGCCTTGTGGGCAGTGGTTCCTCTTCGCCTCCCGCATCGTCGTCCATACCGTCGATGTCTTTGGAGTCGAAGTCGAGCATGTCAGTGAATTCATCGACAATGGCTACTAAGTGGGTGGTGGGTGGGCGGAGAATTTCTTCGTCATCCGCATCCCAATCCTGCCGGACATAGTTCGTCCAAGACTCTCCTGACAAGGAGAGAGACCTTAATGAGTTCAGTATGTCGCCAAAGGGCGAGTGCTGAAAAATATCCACGGAGGTAAACTCCATGATCGGCACCCGATCAGATTCGACAGGAACAGGCGCAGGCGGTTCGGAGTCCGTGGCCGGAGAAGGGTCCGACAGTTTGGCAACACGGCTCTCGTGAAAGGTAAGGTCAATATTCGGCTCGATCGCCGCAGAGGATACGGCCTCCGTGGCGGGGTCTATCCAGCCATCCACGGATGGCGCAACTGGCTCCGAATTGAGGGTCGGAGCGGCTGCCGGTGCGATTTCTCGAACACTGTCCGATGGTAGAGCTAAATCGTACCCATCATGACTGCGTGGCGCACAAGGCATGGGCTCGAATCCGTCGAAGAGCAAGTCTCCGCGGATATCGGCCGTGTAGTTTAAGCTTACAAACCTGACCTGGTGGCCAGGGGCGTAACTTTCGATCTGCTCCAGATGGCCAAGCGAGTTGGCCCGCAGTGCGAAGCCGCCGAACACAAAGATCTGTCCGGGGAGAAAAGTCTCACCCTGGATTGCATCACTATCGATGATTGTAGGAGCCATCAAGCCTAATGGCGACGACACAGAGGAACTCTCAATGAAAGCACCATTGTCGGTGTCAAAACCGGCGGATCTCGGGTAGGGGGTCCCGAACTGTGCGTCTAAGGCGGATGGTAACAGGAGGCAGGGGACACGATGTTTTACCCAGGTTCGAGCCCTCTTGATGGAGGTAAAACCCTATGTCCTGCTTGATTTATTCTTGATGATATGAGTATTACAAGAGTTGATCTACCACGAGATCGGAGAGGCTAAACCCTAGAAGCTAGCCTATGGTATGATTGTATGTTGTCCTACGGACTAAAACCCTCCGGTTTATATAGACACCGAAGGGGGCTAGGGTTACACAAGGTCGGTTACAAAGGAGGAGATATACATATCCGTATTGCCTAGCTTGCCTTCCACGCCAAGTAGAATCCCATCCGGACACGAGATGAAGTCTTCAATCTTGTATCTTCATAGTCCAACAGTCCGGCCAAAGGATATAGTCCGGCTGTCCGGAGACCCCCTAATCTAGGACTCCCTCGGGCACCAAGAACAATGTTCTCGTCACAGAACCATCAGAACGGTTCCAAGATACCCGCGTGATCCTAAAAAAATCGTGAAATTTGAGGAGAGAAGAGTCAAAACTCTATGTCAAGAGGCCTCACTAGAGCGATGAAGGGACTGAGGAGTAAAAAGAATCCTACTCTCTGATATATATAATCCTAAGACACAAAACATTTTGTTCTAGACTCAACAACGTCAGCGATTCGACCAAGCAGGGGGTTCCTAAGTCAGGGAAGGCTCTGATTACAAACTTTGTAACACCCACAATGCGGCTATATCTCCCACGTGTAGGGGCACGACTTAGAGGCATAGCCGCATGGTAGGTTTGTCGCAAGAGGGGTAATCTTCACACAATCCCATGTACTGAATAGAAAGGGATAAAGAGTTGGCTTACAATCGCCACTTCACACAAATACAAGTTAAACATACATCATCCAGAATACAATCAAGGTCCGACTATGGAACCAAAATAAAAGAAGACAACCCCAAAAGCTAGATCCCCGATCGTCCCAACTGGGCTCCACTACTGATCAACAGGACACGAAACAACACAACGATCAAGATCTTCATCAAGCTCCCACTTGAGCTCGGTTGCGTCACCTGCATTGGTATCATCGGTGTCTACAACTGTTTGGAAGTATCTGTGAGTCACGGGGACTCAGCAATCTCACACCCGCAAGATCAAGACTATTTAAGCTTATGGGTAGGAAAAGGGTAGTGAGGTGGAGCTACAGCAAACACTAAGCATATATGGTGGCTAACATACGCAAATAAGAGCGAGAAGAGAAGCATCGCAACAGTCGTGAACTAGAAGTGATCAAGAAGTGATCCTGAAACTACTTACGTTCAAGCATAACACAAGAACCGTGTTCACTTCCCAAACTCCGTCGAGAAGAGACCATCAAGGCTACACACGCGGTTGATCCATTTTAATTAAGTTAAGTGTCAAGTTCTCTACAACCGGACATTAACAAATTCCCATCTGACCATAACCACGGGTACGGCTTTCGAAAGTTCAAAACCCTGCAGGGGTGTCCAAACTTAGCCCATCACAAGCTCTCACGGTCAATGAAGGATATTCCTTCTCCCGGGAAGACCCAATCAGTCTTGGAATCCCGGTTACAAGACTTTTTGACAATGGTAGAACAAGACCAGCAAGACCGCCCGTTGTGCCGACAAATCCCGATAGGAGCTGCACATATCTCGTTCTCAGGGCACACCGGATGAGCCAGACGTCGGGTTGGCATAGACCCTAGTTGCCCAGGGGGCGCCGGACATCGCTCAGGTTGGACCAACACTTAAAGAAGCACTGGCCCGGGGGGTTAAAATAAAGATGACCCTTGGGCTCCGGAAACCCAAGGGAAAAAGGCTTAGGTTGTTAGGCAAATGTAAAACCAAGGTTGGGCCTTGCTGGAGGAGTTTTATTCAAAGCGAACTATCAAGGGGTTCACATAACACCCAACCGCGTAAGGAACACAAAATCAAGGAACATAACACCGGTATGACGAAAACTAGGGCGGCAAGAGTGGAACAAAACACCAGGCATAAGGCCGAGCCTTCCACCCTTTACCAAGTATATAGATTTATTAATTAAATAAGATATATTGTGATATCCCAACATATCCATGTTCCAACATGGAACAAACTTCATCTTCACCTGCAACTAGCAACGCTATAAGAGGGGCTGAGCAAACGCGGTAACATAACCAAACAACAGTTTGCTAGGATGGTGGGTTAGAGGCTTGACATAGCAATACGGGAGGCATGATATAGCATGTGGTAGGTAACGCGGCAAGCAATAGAGCGAACAACTAGCAAGCAAAGATAGAAGTGATTCCGAGGGTATGGTCATCTTGTCTAAGATCCCGCAAGGAAGAAGAACGAGTCCATGAAGACAAATGGACAAAGTCGAACGAATCCTCACAACTCTGGAACGGAACCGAAGCTAACGAGAGAAGCAACCCGGAAAGAAGCAAGCAACATATTAAACAACCATCACATAAACATGGCATTATGCACAACCAAGTATATTGCATGTCCGGTTTAAATATGCATGACATGGCAATATGCACAAACAATACTACAAATTTAAGTGGATCTCAATATGCAACGAGTTGCATATTGACGAAACACCACATGACTTATTTAGTTCTCTCTCGGTTATGTACCCAACAATATTAAATGTTGTTAAACATGGCAAGAGATGAAGCATAAGTAAAATACACAGTTAGGCATTTTAAATGAGGCCGGAAACATCAAACAATAATTCCGGTAAATCCTCATGTCCATTTAGCAATTTAATGCAAACAACAATTTTAACCATTTTAAATGTTGTTATCATGATGCGAATGACATGATCAAGTTTGTGCAATTTTTATGAAAATGTTGACATGAGCATGTTATGAAGCATTTTTCATCGTGGCGGAAACGAAAGGGGTGCCACGGCAACAAATCCGAAAATGATGCCACGGCAACATATCGGTTCCGGTTACTCATTGAGATGCTGGTGCAAACGATCAAATGAGAGATGAGCGGACCGTGCAAGAGATGGTGGAGTGATCTCGGTAACCGGGTTCCCACCTTTGAAGCGTGCATTATCGGAACGGATCAAGTTCGTAGAGGGAAGTAGGCGTTCTCGCGACGGTGGTAGTGGAAGTAGTCGTTCTCGCTTCGTAGATGTTCACACTCTGTAGGTGTTCGGGGTCAAAACAAGGAACTTGACGTCCCCGGGTCTTCGAGGGTCGACGGTACATGTTCTGTAGACGTTCGAGCAGCGGTAGTGGTACACATTCACGGAGTAGTCGTACACGCCGTCGGTAGTTTGTTCACTCAACGACCTTCAACGGCGGTAGTGGAAGTTGTTGTACATGGTTGCGACGGTAACCGAACTTGGCGATCTGACGAGTTACACTTGTCGTCATGGGAACTTGGTGAATCCGAGGTCTTCGGGGTCGACGGTAGTTGTACATCTCATAGTGGAACTTGACGGATCCGATGACTCCAGACGTCGTGGTACTTCGCAACAACCGGGGCGGTCTTGACGCATCCGACCCAAGGGACTTGGTATGTCCAAAATGTAGCAGCACAAATGTCTCGGTCGGGAGCACTCGTTCGGGTGTCATTGGTCTTGCGGGTCGTGGTACTTGGTGGTCTTGACGAATCCAAGGGTACTTGGCAGTTCAAAATTGCTCCTGTCCGGGGACGTTTAGTGGAGGCAGGGTCGCAGGTGGTCGGGGCTCAGGCTCCTGGCGTCGGAGATGAGCGGGAGGAGGAGCGGTGATGAGGCGGAGGTGCGGATGCTTGCTGGCAGCGAGAAGGTCCTACGACGGTGGAGGCGTGCAGGCGGGAACAGGGGATGGGCAGAGGCGGACGAGTTCCTGCTGGCCGCGGCGGCGGTGAGGACAACCTACTGGTGCTGCTCACCGGCGAGAGGACGGCGAGGGAGGAGCAAGGCGGCGGCAACTCGGAGCTTGGGGACGAGGCACCGAGGATGACGCATGGAGGACCTGCTGTTGTTCGTTCTGGCGCTCGACAGGAGGTCGCAGGCTTGGCGACGGCCTCGGCAGCAGGGAGGCGCAGCCATGGCGGCCGACGTGAGGAGGATTCCGAGGAAGGAAGTGTCGGCGTTCTGGGAATGGGGGTCCCCAGACTTGCCTGCCTGTGGCCCGCCGCGTGGCTAAGCCAACAGGCCGTACGGCCCATCCTCACCAACGAAGCGCCCAAGACCCTCGCGAGGCGGATGACGCAACACCTCCTCTAGAGCGGCCTAGCCAGGCAGGCTCACGAGGAGCGGAGATATCAAGGCAAGGTGAACCTCACGAGGTTCTCGTGACGTGAGCCGTGACGATCGACACCAGGCGGGCGCCAGCGCGCACAGCGTCCTTGTTTCCTCTTTGGTGCAAAGGGGGCAAGCGCAACAATGGACCTCAGGCAAAGGTTGCCATTTCAGTGCAAGAAGACCAAGACCGAGGACTGCAAGACGAAGGTCACCGTGGAGCCCAGAACGGCGTCACCACCAGAGCTTTGTGCAGGCGAAGACTACCTTTTGTCAGGATAGCTTGTACTAGCTGTCCCCCTTCAAATTAGCCCGCCATTGTTGGCTCCCTTCCTACTTGATATTTGGGAAGAGGACCAGGGCCTCTATAAATAGGACTAGCCACCACAATGGAAGGGGGATCCCAGCCAAAAAAGAGAGACCACCTCACACACAAGCTCACCGAGCACAACAACGCCTTAACCTCAGGAGGCCGTTCTGCCCTTCTATTGTTCATCATCAGCCCAAGAGGCAATCCACCACCACCACACTGGAGTAGGGTATTACACCATAATGGTTGCCTGAACCAGTATAAACCTTGTGTCCTTCTGTGTTGTGATTTCGTCGAGTTCGTCCGCGAGATCCTAGCAAGCTAGAGTGTAGATCGGTTGGAGGGAAAGACTTCGTGCGCACCCCAGTGTTCGAACCTCAAGGTTTGCCGGGACCCCATACCCCGACATTTGGCGCGCCAGGTAGGGGTGTGCCGGAGCTTTTCTCCATCGACCAGTGCCCTGTACCGCCGCACCGGGCTCCCATGACAGGTACCTTGCCACTGACCTCCTCGGCCGGCGCCAACAGCGGGGAGTCTGGGTATCAAGCCCTAGCCCCCGCCCTCCGGCAGGTGCAGTGGCCGGTCAGGTTCAGGCCGGAGATGCCGCCGCGTTACGAAGGCGTGGCAGACCCGGTGCTCTTCCTGCTAGCGTACGAGGAGGCCGTCCTCGAAGCTGGAGGTGACGACAAGATCATGGCAAACTTGTTCCCCTGGCCCTCGCGGGCGAGCCGCGCGCCTGGCTGCTCGGCCTCCCGGGATCCATGATGACGTCCTGGGGGGAACTCCGCGACCTCTTCACTGCGTGCTACGTGGCACCGGCACACCACCCAGTCGCGGCACTGCTGGGCGGCTCCCAAGCACCTCCTTCAAATCGCCACGCCAAGCCTTTCTTCCGCCAGATTGGAGCCGCCTGCAAGCGCCCGGGGGCTCCGCCGGGCTGGGCCACACTGGAAGCCGACCTCACCTTCGACTCGAAAGACCACCCCGGCTCCACCGCCGGCTCAGGGATGCTTCCGATGCTCTGCACACCCACCATCTGCAACGTGGCCGTCACCAAGACCCTCATCGACGGCGGCGCAGGTCTCAACTTGCTCTCCGTGGAAGCTTTCAGCCTTCTTCATTTGTCGCTCGAACGGCTCGGCCTCAGCAAGCCCTTCATAGGGGTGGGTGGTGGAGATGCTCACCCCTTGGGGCAGATCCGCCTCCCTGTCACCTTTGGCATGCGGGATAACTATCACACCGAGCTGGTGGACTTCGACATCGCCCGCATCGGTCTCCCATACAATGCCATCCTCGGGTACCCTGCTCTCGCTCAGTTCATGGTGGCAACTCACCCGGCCTACAACCTCATAAATATGCCGGGGAGCAAGCGCGCCCTCACCATCCCGGGGGACGCTAAGGAGGCCGTGATGGCGCTCAGGCTCGCCTTCAAGTCCGCGGCAGCAGCGCAGCCAGCCGGCGCCAGCGCGCCGGAGGCCAAGGAGGCCGCGCCCACCAAGAAAAAGCAGTTGTTCACCCAAGACAAGGCAGAGACCAAGCAGGTGCCTGTGAACGAGGATGGGTCTTCAGGAGCCACCTTCACCATAGGAACCGGCCTGAACCCGGGGCAAGAAGAAGCTTTGGTGAGGTTCTTGCGCGCGAACAAGGAGATATTCGCATGGGAGCCTGATCAACTGGTAGGGGTCCCGAGAGAGGTAATCCAGCACCATCTGAAGGTGTGCCCCAATGTACGCCCCGTGAAGCAGCGAGCAACACGGCAGTCCACTGAGAAGCAGGCCTTTATCGTCCAAGAGACACGCAAGCTGGAGGCGGCAGGTACAATCCGGGAAGTTCGATACCCTGAATGGCTGGCGAACCCTGTTGTAGTGCTGAAGAAAGGCGGGAAGGAACGGATGTGTGTCAACTTCACCAACCTAAACAAAGCCTGCCCCCAAGACCCGTTCCCCCTTCTGCGCATCGATCAAATCGTCGACTCCACCGCCGAGTGCGACCTGCTGTGTTTCTTGGATGCGTTCTCTGGATACCATCAGATCAAGATGGCGGTGGAGGATGTGGAGAAGACGGCCTTCTTGACACCATGTGGGGTGTACTGCTACACCTGCATGCCTTTCGGCCTTCACAACGTGGGCGCAACCTTTCAGCGGCTGATGCACATCGCCTTGGGGCGGCAGCTCGGCAGGAACACAGAGGCCTACGTTGATGACATAGTGGTTAAATCTTGCGAGGCGAGGACGTTGATTCAAGACTTGGAGGGGACCTTCAAGAGCTTGCGCCAAGTGAACTTGAGGCTTAACCCAGAAAAGTGTGTGTTTGGCATCTCGTCTGGCAAGTTGCTAGGGTTTCTCGTATCCCACAGAGGGATCAAGGCGAACCCGGAAAAGATCAAGGCCATCGAAGACATGAGCCCACCCCAGACCCTCAAGGAGATGCAAAAACTGGCAGGACGGGTGACCACGTTAGGGCGTTTCATCTCTAAGCTAGGCGAGCGCGCCCTGCCCTTCTTTAAGCTCATGAAGAAGAAAGGCCCCTTCGAGTGGACCCCGGAAGCTGACCAGGCCTTTTGAGACCTCAAGAAATACCTCACCAGCTCCCCGGTGATGGTGGCACTGCGGCCTCTCGAGCCTCTCGTGCTCTACCTTGCCGCCACCCCGTACTCTGCCAGCATGGCGTTGGTGGCGGTTCGAGAAGAGCGTCAGGATAAGGGTAGAGCTGATACAGCACCGGCCGGAGAGGTGCAGTGAAGCCATCAGCGGCGGAGGACGTAGCTCAGCAGAGCAACATCGCGAAGGCTCCCGAGGGCAGTCAGGTCTCAGGAGAACCATCAACTCAGGATATGCCGCAATCGACGCGGGACCCGAGACTCAATGGTGTACCGGCCCTCGTCGAGCACCCAGTGTATTTCGTCAGCACGGTACTGCGGGATGCGAGGGCGCGCTACCCCATGCCGCAGAAGCTCCTGCTCGCACTTTTGGTGGCCTCGCGCAAGCTGCGGCACTACTTCCAGGGGCACCCCATCAAGGTCGTCTCGTCTTACCCATTGGAGAGGATACTCAGGAGCCCAAACTCAGCCGGAAGGATCGCTGAATGGAACATCGAGCTGCAAGCATTTCAGCTGGAGTTTAGCACCACCAGGGTCATCAAGGGAGCTGCGCTTGCCGATTTTGTGGCAGAATGGACAGATGCCCTGGCTCTTGAGGAAGGAGAAGACCGATCCAATTCCCCAGGAAGCGAGGCGCCAGACGGCTGGGTCATGTATTTTGATGGCGCCTTTGCGCACCAGGGCGTGGGGGCTGGAGCAGTGCTCATCTCACCCACTCAGGACAAGATTTGCTACGCCGTGCAACTCTGCTTTCAGCACGGCGAGAAGGTCTCTAACAACATTGCAGAATACGAGGGCCTCATAGCCAGCCTGAAGGCCGCAGCGTCTATGGGGGTGAGATGCCTTACCGTCAAGGGCGACTCATAGCTCCTCGTCAACTTCTCCAACAAAGTGTACGAGCCAAAGGACAAGCACATGGAGGCCTACCTTGCTGAGGTGCGCAAAATGGAAAAGCAGTTCGCAGGCTTGGAGCTGCAGCACGTGCCCTGGGGCACCAACAAGGAAGCCGACGACATCGCCAAAAGAGCATCCAATCGGCAACCGCGGGAGCCCAGCTTCTTCGAAGAGCGGCTCTTCAAGCCGTCAGCTACGCCGCCTCCCTCAAGCGCGACTCAGCCTCGGGAGGAGCTCCCTCAGCCCTCGGCCTCGGGAGCCCCAGATTGCGGCCCAACCTCAGGAGTTTGGCTGCTCTTGGCGCTCGAGCCTCAGGGGGAGTGCTGGACCAAGGAGATCAGAGAGTACCTGATGCACGGGACATTGCCGGAGAAAGAAGAGGACGCGGAGCGCGTGTCCCGACAGGCCACGACATACTGCATTCAAGACGGCGAGTTGTACAGGAAACGACCGAACAACATCATGCTGCACTGCATCTCCAGTGATCAAGGGAGGGAGCTGCTGACTGATATACACGGCGGGGACTATGGACATCACTCGTCATCACGGACCCTCGTCGGCAAGGCCTTCCGCAGCGGATTCTATTGGCCTACATCACTTAACGATGCAGCCGAGCTGGTGAAGTCCTGTGAAGCTTGCCAATTCCACGCCAAGCAAATCCATCAGCCTGCTCAGGGCCTCCAAACCATTCCGCTCACGTGGCCGTTCGCGGTCTGGGGGCTGGACATCCTAGGCCCGTTCCCACGAGCGCCAGGGGGCTACCGATATCTCTATGTCGCCATCGACAAGTTCACTAAGTGGGCAGAGGTGGAAGCCATCCGAACCATTCCAGTCGGTTCTGCCGTCAAGTTCATCAAGGGCCTCGTGAGCCGCTTCGGGGTCCCCAGCCGCATCATCACAGATAATGTCTTGCAATTCACTAGTAACCTCTTTAAGACCTACTGTGCTAACCTTGGAACACAGATCTGCTACGCTTCGGTAGCCCACCCTAGGAGCAATGGTCAGGCCGAGCGCGCCAACGCTGAGGTCCTGAGGGGCCTCAAGACCAGGACCTTCAAGAAGAAGCTGGAGGCCTGCGGCAGGGGCTGGCACGACGAGCTCCAGCCCGTGCTGTGGTCCATCTGCACCACCGCTACCAAGCCAACGGGCGAGACTCCGTTCTTCCTCATCTATGGAGCTGAAGCGGTCCTCCCTCACGAGGTCAGGCATCGCTCCGCATGGGTCCTGGCGTTCAATGAAATGTAGCAGGACGCCATGCGGGGGATGGATCTCGTGCTGGGGGAGGAACGATGTCGCGAAGCTGCGTTATGAGCGGCAAGGTACCAGCAAGCGCTGCGGCGCTACCACTACCGCAACATTCGCTCCAAGACGCTCGAGACGGGTGACCTGGTCCTGAGGCGGGTCCTCTCTAGGGAAGGCTTGCACAAGCTCTCACCCATGTGGGAGGGCCCGTTCAGGGTCGCTCACATCGCCAGGCCTGGCGTCATGCGATTGGAGACGCAAGAGGGGACACCCATCCAAAACGCCTGGAACATCCAGCACCTCCGAAAGTTCTAGCCATGAAGCAAGGCCCAGAGCCTGAGAAGCAAGGCCCAGAGCCTAAGAAGCAAGGCCCAGAGCCTGAGAAGCAAGGCCCAGAGCCTAAGAAGCATGGCCCAGCGCCTATGAAGCAAGGCCCAGAGCCTATGAAGCAAGGCCCGGTGCCTGTGAAGAATCGCCGCCCGTGACACTCTCATGTAATAATGAGTTGGGGATGTACATGCCCCGGAGTCTCAGGAGTGCCGGCCTCAAAGCCCTGGGGCTCCCTCCCATGCCTAGTGGACAGCACTTAGCTCCGCGCTGGTGAGAAGACTCGAAGACTAGATTTGGTGCCGGACGCGGCTTTTCATTTGCTTTCCGTAGTTGGCTTGCTTTTCCATAATTGATTTTGCCTTTGGCGTTCCTTGCTGATTTGGTTCCTTCGCCTTTTAGCGTGTTTTTCGGCTCTGGGTTACCTGTGATCTCTCTCTCGCTTACCTCGCAAGGGGCTAAGCAGGTGCCCTCGCGAGCTTTTCCTTCCCTCTGCTTTCTTGCGAGTCACCCTCGTTCGAGCCTGGAAGCTGGCGCAACTCCCCTAAAAATCCATGCCCCTCGGGTACCGCAATGCAAAGCGCCGAGTCAAGGTTCGGGTGAACGGTAAAATCCTCTAGCGCAACCCCTAACAAATTCGTGTAGTTCCTGAGCAAATGCAGATATCTCCTGAAGGAAGGGGCATCCCAAACACGCCAGGTTAGGTTATCTCTGCGCAAAATAACAACATGACATGGGAATAACACGCGCGTTGCATTAACCAAGAAGCATAGTTCGATACACGCCCCTCTGGGCCCATACTGGTTTAATTTTTTGGTGTAGGGAAAGAAAGGGAAAAACCAAACAAAGCGGCATTTCAACAATCTGTGAGGGCAGGCCCTTGGCGACGCCCAAGCCTAGCCAGACCCCTCCTCGCGCTTCACAGTGGTGCGGCGACGAGATGACCCGCTGCCCCCTTCGAAGTGAGCGCGGCGGCACGGCGGCTGATTGTAGCCACTGCTGCTGGAGCTGTCGTAGGAGGGAGAGCCACTGTAGCTGGAGGAGATGCGGTCGTCGCTGAGGGCAGGCTCGCCCTCACCCTCGTCACGACCATCGCCAAGGCCGAACACCTCCTCGCCGTCATTCGTCTCGAGGCAGCATCTGGCACGGCGGCCATCTTCCCCGAACACCCTCACGAAAAGGGTCAACCCGCCGTCATACTTGAAGTGGAGCGTGCACCGCCTGCCCAGGCCGCGCGTGCGGGCGAACGTCTACCAGCCGCGGGTCAGGGCTATGTTGCCCACGGCAGAAGTCTCGACCGCGGCCCAGGAGGCCTTGCTGCAGCAACCATCCGCCTGCAACCAGAGCCCCCCTGGACCAGGGGCCGGAAGCTCAGCGGCAAAGAAGCGAGGAAGCTGGAGCCAGTTGTCGGCCGGGTTTTCTGACCAAACAACGAACTCTGGCGACACCTCCGCTGAATGTAAGCGCGGGTGGGGAGGCCTCGCCACCATCGCGCACCTCCCCCCGTCGACTGGACCGCCACGGTTGGAACGACCCCCTCCGCGTGCCGTGGCGCCGCCTCGGCGGTGAGCCACGACGGGGGTCGCAGCATGCTTGCGCGGGCGACCGCGACCGTGCTTGGGCACCGGGGAACCAGGGCCCTCATGAGGGTCCTTACCCTTCTCGGCGGCAGAGAACTTCCTTTGAGGCGCCATCGGAGGCACTGCGAGCAATGGAGCAAGAAGGAGGAAGCAAGCAAGGAAGAGATGGGCAACGGGGGCTCCGCCCCCCTCCCCATTTATAGCAAGAGAAGGCCAACCGGCGTCTCCCACAATCGCGGGTAATGATGGTCCTCCTTGCATGTCACAGGGACCTGTCAAGTCGTACAGTCGCCGAAGCAGCGTGGGGAAGCGGAGACGCCCGCGTCCAATCAACCGCCATGCGTCAACCGAGGCCGCGGGCTTCGGGGCCCGCGGCGCTTCGAGCTTGACCCTTGGCTTCGCTGTGAAGCCAAGCCCACGCGCACCTTGGGCCCGGGGGCTACTGTCGGTGTTTTGGGAACGGGGGTCCCCAGACTTGCCTGCCTGCGGCCCGCCGCGTGGCTAAGCCAGCAGGCCGTACAGCCCATCCTCACCAACGAAGCGCCCAAGACCCTCTCGAGGGGACAAGCCTCGCGAGGCGAATGATGCAAGACCTCCTCTAAAGCGGCCTAGCCAGGCAGGCTCATGAGGAGCGGAGATATCAAGGCAAGGCGAACCTCGCGAGGTTCTCGTTATGTGAGCCATGACGATCGACACCATGCGGGCGCCAGCGTGCACAGCGTCCTTGTTTCGTCTTTGGTGCAAAGGGGACAAGCGCAGCCGCGGAGTACCAAGGCCTCAGGCAAAGGTTGTCATTTCGGTGCAACAAGACCAAGACCGAGGACTGCAAGACGGAGATCACCGTGGAGCCCAGAACGGCGTCACCACCAGAGCTTTGTGCAGGCGAAGACTACCTTTTGTCAGGAGAGCTTGTACTAGTTGTCCCCCTTCAAATTTGCCCGCCATTGTTCGCTCCCTTCCCGCTCGATATTTGGGAAGAGGACCAGGGCCTCTATAAATAGGACTAGCCACCACAGTGGAAGGGGGATCCCAGCCAAAAAAGAGAGACCACCTCACACACAAGCTCACCGAGCACAAGAATGCCTCAACCTCAGGAGGTCGTTCTGCCCTTGTATTGTTCATCATCAGCCCAAGAGGCAATCCACCACCACCACACTAGAGTAGGGTATTACACCACAACGGTGGCCCGAACCAGTATAAACCTTGTGTCCTTCTGTGTTGTGAGTTCGTCGAGTTCGTCCGTGAGATCCTAGCAAGCTAGAGCGAAGATCGGTTGGAGGGAAAGACTTCACGCGCACCCCAGTGTTTGAACCTCAAGGTTTGCTGGGACCCCATACCCCGACAGGAAGGTGGCGGACTGGAGCAAGGAAGCAGAGGCCGGTGGCGCGTGGGAGATTACCGTGGCAACGGGAACCAGCAAACGGAGGCGGGCATCTGCAGGGCCGTCGCGCACAGGGAGAAGCAAGGGCGAGGCAGGGGATCGAGCGGGTCTGGGTTCTGCGGGGGAGAGGTGTGCTGCGGGAAGGAAAGAGAGGGGGGTCGAACGAGAGGTGAGGAGGGGATCTGGCAGCAGAGGGAGGACGAGGTAACAAGCAAGGCTCTCCCCTGTGGATAGGGTTAGGAGGGGCGGTTGGGCCTTGGGAGGCCGGCCCAGTGGAGAGGAAAATGGTCAGGGCCTGCTGGGCTGCTCTCTCCTACTCTCTTTCTCATAACCATTAAGAGAAAAGAAAATAGATAGAAGAAGAAAAATAGAAAGAGAGGGTTAGGGATGGAATTTGGCAAAGATGAAGATATTTATGGAGTCCTGGTAATATGCACAATTTGATTAAAATGTTTTGGACATTTTATAGATAGAAAAATAATTCAAGTTTGAATTAAATTCAAACTTGAGCCATTTTTGAACCCAACCAAAACAACTCAGAAAATAAGAGAATAGGCAGAGAGGTAAGTGGCATGGTCCAAAAGTTATAGGAAAAGAATGAACATTAAATTGGTGCAGGGAATAGAATACCACAAGTTAAATGGATTAACGAAGAAGGAGAAGAAGATGATCAAGCAGGGTTGTGGGTGTAGAAGAAGATGAAGTTGAGAAAGAGACAATGCAGGGGTTGATGCACTGTGCAAAGATACTCTGGTTTAGGCAAGAGGGAAACAAAGGACAAGGTTGGTCTTCGAATGGTCAACGGAAGCAAGGGGGGACACAATAGCTACAAGCGGATGCAAGTTTAAAAACAATGACGGCAACGAGTGCTGATGCAATGCAAATGATGACATGATGAATGCAAACAAACAAAATAAATAACACAACTGACACACAAGACATGGAAGGCATCTGGAGCATCAGTCTCGGGGCATCACAACACTCCACCACTACGAGAGGATCTCGTCCCGAGATCTAGGATGGCACCGGAGAGAAACGGAAGAGGAAGAGAAAAGGTAAAACTAAGTTGCTTCTCTAACAAATGAGTGAAACCAAAGAACCTTGCGAGGTTGAACAAATTGAAAGAAAGAATACAACAAAGATGAACAAAGTTGAAAACACTCTGTTAGAAAAAGAGAAACAAGGAGCCTTACTAGGGCCTTGTAGGTTGAAAGACAAGATAGATTTTGAAGCCACTCCGGTTAAAATGAGATGAGAAAGGAAGAATTCAGGCAACACTTTGGTTAAAAATGGAAGGAATAGAGCAAGAACTTAAAAAAGATGAGAGGATACTTGATGAGATCAAAGCACACTGCCTCCGGAACTATTGAAAGAATGGCACAAGGGTTAAGAAAGATTTCAGACAGCACTCCGGTTGAGAAGGGAGGCAAAACTTGATAAGATGAGAGAACTTGAATGAAGGACATGACACTTCAGTTGAATGGATAAGCAAAAGAAATAACATGATCTTCACAAAAATGGGATGATGGGTGAAGAGAGCAACATCACAATGCCTCCTCCGGAACGAAAGAATAGAAGTTGGATCGTTGGAAAGGAAAGAATTGAGAAGAAAAATGACAACTCCTTCCACAAATGAGCTTGGAAGGCACCCTTCCAAGAATGTTATAACGGAGTTGTTGGAAAACCAACCACAAAACAAATAAGCTTGTAGTGGGCTTATGGAAAACGTCTCAAGATTATGAGGTGAAATTCTGCCACTAACGAAAGAAAAAGATTGGATTGAGGTCACAAGGAGTTGACAACTCCTTTCGCCGAGAGGATGGGAGAAAAACTTGGATCATTGATAGACACCACAATAAGCAACATTCCTTAGGGAAGGCTTTAGATGAAATATAACCCAAGATAACTCCAACGAAGTGATTGATGGATTGAGAAGAGCTCATGCTCGAAGAAATCAATGGGTTTAACTATCTCATTCTTGACAACTGTTGAATCATGACACACGAAGGGAAATTGTCAAGAATGACATAACACCACCTCAAGAGATGAGATATGAAAGAATTGCACTTCGGATGCAAGATGAAGAGAGCTTGAACTCCTCAAAACAAACATGTGTTGAACATAATGTTTATTTTAGAGTATAGCTTGGCGCATCATAACTTCGAGAAAAATCTTGAGGACAATTGAAGAATGAAGGGAAACCTTGACGAACCACCATGTAGAGCCTCCGTGAAGAACTCCGGTACTAAAAGGATGATAGAAAGAAAGAGAAGTGGAGAACATAAGGTGAAGCCTTGCGATGATTAGATGAAGCTTTTGAAATGATATAACCGAGAAAACTTGAAACACAGGAAAAGAAAGATGAACAATTGAAATCAACAATTTTGATGAACCTCCAGAATAAGGAATTGAAACAACGAATATAATAGATATGAAAACAAAGGAAGAGAAATCTTGAACAAACCACTATAAGAATTGAAAAAGAACATAGCAAAGGCACAATTCATCGGGAAGAATTGGAAAACGAATGAAGATACTTCAAGGAATTTAGATAGATGAGAACGAATAGATCACGAGCTGATTAAAGAATGCTTGAGCGATGCACCGGTAAGATTTAGAGAATGAGAGCTGAAAGCTGAGAATGAATAATTCTAAGATGATGGGCTCTTGAGAATCAAACTGAAAAGACTCCTGAATTTACTCCGGATGGGTGAAAAGAATACTCACAATCGAAAACAAATATGAGAGGATGGCATAAAGCTAGCACCATGAGTCTTTGGGATAACGGGTAAGAATTTAAGAGGAACTCCTCTTCGGTCTTCAAATCCGAGAATGACGAGAAGAACACCACCAAATTGTTGAGGCACTCCGGAAGGATTAAAAGAGGAAAGGTTGATCCAAAGATGAAAAGAATTTGAAAGATCTTAGAGAAAGACATATGACTGATGACAATTCATACTTACATCAAACTTGGAGAAGAATTTGATAGTAACTCCGGGAAAATAGAAGAGTCGGGTAAGATCCTGGGAAAAGACTTGTGGGTTAGGGCCCACTCAAAAGATACACCGTTGAACGATTTAAAAGAGAGATTGCACCAGTTGAATTAAATGACTTGAATGAGATAACAACCACGAAATAGGTTGAACAGATCTTGAATGAAAAGACGAGCCTTTTGAGATATCTTCAGCACTCCAGAACAAATGAATAACAAGAAGTGAAAAATTACGAAGTGCACCGATATGGAAAAATATTTGAAACAAGGAAAAACGATATGATCAACAAAGACTTGAATTGAATCCATCGGAGAAGAAAAGAATGACGAATGATATCTTGTTGCAAGACATTATATAATGCAATGCAATGCCATCTTGTTGCAAGAAATTATATATGTGAATTATGCAATGCTATCTTGTTGCAAGGCATTATATATGTGAACTATGCAATGTCATGCTGTTTAGCCAAGTGTCATATATGTGAATTATATCATGCCGTCCTTTTTTGTATTTCTCATTGCTTTTGTCGAAAATGTTTGTATACTCAACTTATCATCCTGTGCATCAGCCATTTGAATTGGTGATGGAGAAATCTGGAGTGAAAACAAGGTCTTCGGAGCAGACAATGCTACCTGCTTAAGCAGATATCTTGCTGGTTACAGATAGCTCTTCAGAGGAGGATCCAGAGGCAGATGACCAGTCCTATTATCCCCCTGAGGTGTATGCTCAGACTTGGCAGGGTTATATTACTCATATCATGCATATGTTGTATTGCAATGCTTAGTTTTTACATCATATACACGATATTGAATGCCATCTCCTTAGTAGACACATCATATATGCGATTGCCCTCTGCTCACTTCCTTAGTATATAAATCATATATTTGAATTATATCATGCCATGATGTTTACATAGACAGCATGTATCTGAATTATGGCATGCCAACCCATTTTCTAAAGACATAATATAGTTATATCATATCATCATGTTTACATAGTCATCATATCTTGAATTATGTCATTCTATCCGTGAATTATATCATGCCATCATGTTTCCATCGACGGCATGTTTGTGATTTATGGCATGCCAACCACTTCAATAGACACATCGTATAGCTATATCATGTCATCCTGTTTACATAGTCATCATATTTTGAAGTATGTCATTCTATCATGTTTAGTTAGCCATCATACATGTGAAATTGTGTCATGCTATCTTGTTTAATTAGCCATCATATATGTGAAATTATGTCCTGCTATTCTGTTTGGTTAGACCGCATAAATATGAATTATTTCATGCCCTGTTTTCTTCCCTACTATCCATTCCACCTGTCTATCTTACAATGTCTGTACATTCAATTACTTTTCTTGTTTATCAGCCATTTCAATTGGAGGGGGTGATGGTAGTATCTTTGGGAGTAAAAACATGGTCTTCAAAAAAGATCGTGCTACCTATCGATGGAGATAGAACCACGGTTGTACTTGCTCAAGAACCAGCCCCACCACACATAACCCAGACTCACGCAGATTGTACCCCTACCCAGTTGGACAGAGAACCAGCTACACCCCTTCTAACCCCAACCCCAGCAGATAGTAACCCAGTTCCCATTGACACAACACCGTCTCCACCACAGAGCACCCAAACACGAGCAGTTAGTAAGGCAACTGCAGTGCCCAAAGCACGAGGACCACCACTCTGAACCCCAAGTCAACGCTTAAAGCAGAAGAATAATTGTTCTCAGGTCAGGTTCCATAGCTATGGTTCATACTACTTTGCTCTTGCATCACTGTATTTACTCATACCAACTAATTTCAAATTTTAAGGATGCAATTAAAACTCCAATAGCACAACAGGTATGTTTTAAACCTGTTTCTTTAACATGTTTGCTGTTGTAACTTGCTCTATGTTGATTTCAGTTTCAATTGAATAAACAATTATGTTCTCATGTCATGCACATTACAAGTGTTGTTATTGCTGTGCAGTTTCCCACACTTATATTCTATCTATGCTGCTTTGTCTTAAATAGATATGATTCGAACTGTATCTATCTTGATTTGGCAACATAAACTAGAATGATATAGACCATACAGTGACCATACTACATAGATATATGTTTGTTTCATGTTGTTATCCTTTCCACCTTACTATTGAACTGGTTTACCAAAATGAGTTTCATATACTACATTGTAAACCTGTGATGTGTTTGTTTGTTTCTCTTTTAGAACACGGATAAAATATTGGAGAAGAGTTCCCCGTTATGCAATGGTAAAGGAAGTAATGCAGATAAGGTTGAAGATAGTGAGACATCCCTGTTGGCCTCCAAGAAAGCTGATAAAAACTATATTGAAGACACTGAGACAACCCCAAAGTCGTGTCTTGATGTAGTGTTCGAGTTACTGGCTACTACTGCTGGCACCAGCTCTTCGAACTCGCAGCCTGAATCAGTTTGGCTTCTTGAGTCTCAACTTCAAGTTGAAAGACATCGATCAGATGTTATGTGACAGGAAGCCGAAGGACTGAGGAAGTCCCTGCAGAATTCAGATGCATACTTTCTAGTGCAACAGCAAGTGCTGGAGGATTTAAGCGCCAAACAAGATAAAGTTAATAAGCTTGCTAAGCATCTTGCCAGCATTATGGGTACCCAGGATATTGTTTCTTGAGCTCTTCTAAAGTGGTTTCAGTTCTGGACTTGTTTTGCTGCGGCGTTTATATGCTGCTTTGTTCCCTATATTTGCACTGGTGGCAAACTTTGATGCCCAATGGATGTAATATGTGTAATAGCCATGATATCCTAGCGTAAGTTGCTTGCTAATTTATTTCCTTATTGTCTTGTTTATTTGTTTTCTTGTAGTCAGTGCAGTTCTTTTTCTGTGGCTTGCTAGTGGCCGCAATAACCTATTTTTTAAAACTAGGCCACAGTAACCATGGGCTACATATTTACTATAGTTAACATGGGGCTCCTACAGGTCGTAGAAACAATGGGCCTTCTACGGGGCATAGAAACAATGGGCCTTATACGGGACATAGACATAATG
This sequence comes from Triticum aestivum, assembly GCF_018294505.1. Classification (NCBI taxonomy): domain Eukaryota; kingdom Viridiplantae; phylum Streptophyta; class Magnoliopsida; order Poales; family Poaceae; genus Triticum; species Triticum aestivum. Next base: position 536,668,797 of record NC_057797.1, read on the forward strand.
GGCCTTCTCCGGGCCATATGATCGGTTGGCCAAACATGGGCCAACAACAAACCACATTATGGTCGTAAATGGGCTAGAGTTGAAATCATCCATTCATGGGCCAACCATAACGGGCCGTCGTTAATCGACCGTATTTGATGACGCTATGAAAACGGCCCAACATATTAACAGGCCACAAACGGGCCGACTGTAACCACGGGCTGAATTTGGCCCACAAGCAGAAAATGACAGTAACGGGCCGTAAGTAAACGAATACTGGAAATGAGCCAAAGAATAAATGAGCCCTAAGAAGGCCGAAAGATAACATGAGCTGAAAATGGCCCAACGGAATAATGGGCCATTAATGGGTATAAAGTGATACACTATTTATTACGGGTCAGTTTCACCACGTGACGTTAATGGGCCGAGGGTTACTAAGGGCCTCATATGGGCCGAAAGACATCATGGGCCATACATGGGCCGGAAGTTAAAACGGGCTGGAATTATATTGGACGGCCCAAATGACGCTACTGGGCCTAATTCGGATAGGCCGTAAACGGGCCCTGGGTTAGAGGGCTGTAAATGGGCTATATGCGAACAGGCCGTTAACAGGCTTGCTGTGGGCCGGCCTGTCACCTTTTGACCAAGTCAAATGGGCCGGCCTTTTCACAGGAATGGGCCTTTGTTGGGCCGTGCCATGTGTCGACGTATCATAGGTGCTTTGGGTCCAATGAGTGGATGACATCTGTCCCAACGGTGAGCCGACATGTGTTTCCTCCAGCCAATGATGATTTTACACGTGGAAAATCCCCATTGGTCGGGGTTGTTAACGGGTTATCGGATCCAAAACCGGACCCAATAGCTTAACGGTGTTCTGTTACGATGGATGCCAAGTGTCGGTCACCCTTGACGAAAGCACTTCTGTGACGCGTGATTTATCGTCATGGAAGTGGACACTTCCGTGATGATAATTTTGGTAATGTCATGGAACACTTCTACGACAGCACATGTATGACTATCTTGATTCTGTCATGGATGTACATGCATGACAGAAAACGTGACCTACTGTGACAAACACGTATCATCATGGAAGTGTATTTTTTTGTAGTGTGATCTCACGGCCTAGCTCGACAAACCCAAAGAACAAGAGGACACAAGATTTATACTGGTTCAGGCCACCGATGTGGTGTAATACCCTACTCCAGTGTGGTGTGGTGGATTGACTCTCGGGCTGAGGATGAACAGTTACAAGGGCAGAACAGCCTCCTAAGGAGAGGTGCCCTTGTGCTTGGTGAGCTTGTGTGGTTGAGGGTGATCTGGATGATCTGGACGATCTGGATCCCCCCCTTTCCTACTATGGTGGCTAGTCCTATATATAGTGGCCTCAGTCCTCTTCCCAAATATTGAGCGGGAAGGGATCCCACAATGGCCAAAATCGAAGGGAGACAACTAGTACAGGTTATCCTAACTAAAGGTGGTCTTCGCCTGCCAAAGGCTCTGGTGGTGATGTCGTCTTGGGCTCCACGGTGACCTCTGTCCTACCGTCCTGCTGGTCTTGGTCTTGTTGCACCGATATGGAAACCTTTACCTGATGCCTCGGGACTCCTCGCCTACGCTTGCCTCTTTAGCACCAAAGAGGAAATGAGGACACCGCGCGTGCTGGCGCCCGCCTGGCTCCAGGCGTCATGGCTTGCGTCAAACAAACCTTGCGAGGTGTCCCTTGCCTTGATCTCTTTGCCCCTCGCGAGCCTACATGGTGAAGCTGCCCCCGAGGAGGTCTTGTGTCGTTCGTCTCGCGAGGCTTGGCCCCTCGCAAGGGTCTTGAGTGTTTGCTGGTGAAGATGGGCCGTACAGGGCCGCTGGTGGAGCCACATTGCGGGCCGCAGGCAGGCAAGTCTAGGGACCCCCGTTCCCAGGATGCCGATAGTAGCCCTCGAGCCCAAGGTGCACTCGGACTTGGCTCTGAGGTGAAGCCAAAGGGCAAGTGCGGAGCGCCGCGGGCGCCAATAGCCTGTGGCCCCACTTGACGCGTGGCGATTGATTAGACGTGGGTGTCTCCGCTTCACCACACTGCCTCGGCAACTGCCCGTCTAACAAAAAGGCTGGCGCGGGCAACGCTTGCCTTCATTGCTTTCCTTTGTCTCGCTCCAGATCCCCTTTCTCGCTCCTTGCTTCTGAAATCTCCAGATCTGCTTCAATCCCCTTCCGAGCTTCCGTCCAGTGGCGCCCTGAAAGGCCAAGGCCGTTTTGCCGCCTGCCTGGTACGAGCCGGCTCTGGACACACCCATTGTCTCAGAGAAGAACCTCGCCGACACGCGTCTGATGACGGCGGGGGAGAACAACGAGAAGGGGAAGACTGAGCTCCGGGCTGGCTCCGCTGTGCCAGAGGCTTCCAAGAGCTCCTTCTACCCCTTCTTTATGAGCAGCGTCATCGCGGGCCTAGTTCCCCCTTCTCTGACTTCTTCCGTGCCGTCCTCCGTCATTACAGGTTGCAGGCCCTCCATCTCCATCCCAACTCCGTTCTTCTCTTGTCGGTCTTTGCCTTCTACTGTGAGGCGTATGTCGGGGTGATGCCGTCCGTGGCACTACTGCGCCACTTCTTCTTCCTCCGAATCAACAACGGTCACACCTCTGGGTGCGCCAACTTCGTCGCAGCCAGCAAGGCGAACGCGATCTCGAAGGCCGGAAAAAAGGCCGATGGCTTCAGGAGCAAGTGGGTCATGATGGATGCCAAGTGTGTCCACCCGCAGTTGAAGCTACCGACGGAGATGCCCCAGTCTGCCGAGGGGTGGTCCCGCACGAAGCTTACTGGCGACCGGGCGAAGTCGGTGCTGGAGAAGATGACCACCGACCTAAGGCCGGGCAACACGAAGGCGGCGAAGACAAGTGTAACATCCCAAATTTTCAATTTGGAATATTATACATTAGATCATCATTGCATATCATATTTTATTGCATTTTGACTAGATCCTAGAAATTCTACGCAACTCAAGGACCCACGGAGAGAGTTGGGAATTTCGTTATTTTCATATTTGAGTTTTTCTCAAATTTTGAAAAGATGATCATTTGATTTTAATTATTTTCTCTTCAATTATTTATTTTATAAAAATAAAAGAGAGAGGATAACATGACTTCCTCAAAATAAAGAAATATCGAAGATTTAATATTAAAATCAAATAAGATTTTTATTCGGAGTTTTATCGCTATTTTATTTGAATTAGGAAAAATATGCGTTTTTCAAAATTGCATTTTAGGCCCAAATAAATGTTCACCTTGTCCGGCTTAATTTTAGGGGACGGGGAAAATTTATTTCGGGATTTTTGGAGTCCGTTTAGTATTTCTTTTCTTTCTTTTTCTGTATGTCGGAATTATTTTAAAAAAAAGTCAAACCGACTCCGGGCCGTACCCGAGCGGGACTCCGCTGGGGGGGGCTTTATAAGCCGCGCCTCCCGAGCCAACGAGGCCCAGCCGCAGCCGAAGCCCACCGCCGCCCAAACCCTAACCCTGCCGCACCCCACCGCCGCCGCCGTCGCCGCCCCGCGCCACCGATGCCACTGCCGCCCCGCGCCGACGCCGCCGCGCCTTGCTGCCGCCCCGCCGCCCGGAGCCGCCACCCGCGCCGCCACCCGCTGTCGCGGACCAACACCGTCGGACCTGCCGCCGCCCTCGCCGAAGTCGTCGAGGTAGCCGGAGCCGCCGCCGCGGTTTTCGTTAGAAAACCGTCGTTTTTTAAGAACCCTAGATCCGTTTTTTAGATCCGGTTCAGTTTTTTCGGTTTAGTTAAATAGCGGACGCCCATTCGTACATTCATTTTAACGAACGGTTTTCATCCGTTAGCCGCAGACAGCGAATGTTCATTCGTTAGCCTGTTCGTCAGTTTTTCTTTTTCTCGGATTTTCCGCGATTATTTCTGATCGCGATTTCTGATCCGATCTTCATTTTAGTATAACTTTTCGCTTGTTTATCGGAATCAGGCGGTTCAAGTGCCTAGAGTTTCGTCTCGAAGCCCTCTTTATGTTTAACCAACTTAAACAAGTTTTTTCTACTGTAAAATTTGACTTTAGTCTAGATTAGTACACAAAGCTTGTTTCTTTCGCCGTTTGAGTTTGGTTGTTTCGTTTGATTTGATTCTTTTTGCAAACCAGAGTTCTTAAGTTGAACTTTCTAGTTAGATCTCTTATTTGAGTTTTACCCGTGCCCTTGCTTGATTGCTTATTGTATGCTTGTTTGATTGCGATAGAGTACCCGGAGTGCCAAGCGTGCTACATCGAGTCTCTAGGTTTCACGGATCATCGGCAAGGCAAGTAACACTTTGATCATACCTCTTTACTACCCAGTTTTATTGCATTAGATTAATCCTCAAACAATTGCATGGTTAGGATCTGAATAAATTGTGGGTTGGGAAGTAGATGAGGTAGTACCTATTCACCTGTTTATTATCAAACCCTGGGAGTTACTTCTACGTAGCTTATACTGCTATGCTATGCTCGTAAACGTGGATTGGGTTTGAGTGTATTCATGACAGATGTGAGATTGTTAATTAATGGTTCAACTTAAGGTGGCAACTTAAATACACATCTGGGTGGATTGAGGCACCTGGGGTATCCAGTGATTGCCTGTATTTTTTTGGAAATCCCGGGGTACCGTGTGATTTTCCTATGGACCGCCACCCAGGCTCAAAGGGATCATAAGATTATTCATGCTGGAAACTTCCATGTGTAGCCACATGCCATTATGGGCTCTGGCATAGTTGAGTAAGTTGTGGGAAACCTTTCCATGATGGGCTAGCAGATGTAGGGGATTGTAGGTGTACCGGCCTATCTATCAGTTAAGGGGACCTCTTTGGAAAGATTGTGTCTCGGTCATCCGTTTCTCAAACATTATGTAGTGTGAGAAATCCAACGGAGGAGATCGAGTCTTGTGGGGAAAAGTGCACAAACCTCTGCAGAGTGTACAAACTAATCATGGTTAGCCGTGTCCCGGTTATGGACATCTTGAGTATCTAGTTCTTGGATTATCATGTGGATCTCATCACTCTTAAATATAATTTGATTGGGTTATTAATTACTTTTAATTGGGATTGAGATGGGGTTTACCTTCTCAATGTTTTTCAACAAACTTTGTAGTTAAATAAAATATATTCCTTTGCAGTAGGGAAAAATTGGCTTTTCGCAAAATCTATTAATCATACAGCCTCCACCAGCCATATATGCATGTAGTGATAGCATTATTCTGTTCATTACTCTCTTGTGTTACACTGCCAGCATATTCCATGTGCTGACCGTTTTTGAGCTTCAACGTATCATGTTGCAGACTTTTCAGACGACGAGTAAGGTGCCTTAGGTCGTGGTCTTTCACTCAGTGATGCCGTTGGAGTTGATGGACTCACTTTATCTTCCAAGCCTTTCGCTGTTATCGCTTTAGATGGCCTTAAGCCATATTTATTGTAATAAGTTCTCTTTTGAGACATTCGATGTAATAAGTGTGTGATTGCTACTCTGTTATAAATCCTCAAGTACTGTGTGTGTCAGCATTACCGATCCAGGGATGACATTGATGCACAGAGATCAGACTGTTTGAGGTCTGGTCACTACAAAGATGGTATCAGACCACACGCTGATTGTCTGACACGACAACTAAGCCAAAACCCTAGATCACTACTCTCTTCTCATTTCTGACTCCTCTCCATTTTCTACTCTTTAGGATGGCGGACGCAAGGAACAAGTTTGCACAACCGGATGAAGACACACCTTTTGGATGCCACTTGAAGGAAGTCACTAGGTACCTGAACATTGGAATACCAAGCTTCACCGGGACTTACAATGCCACTTTACTAGAAGAGGAGCGCTGGATGATTCAAGTTCAAGTTCCAGGAAGGACATTTATGCAAGTCACTAAGCCCATAGAGTTTTCCTTTGATGCACCAACCTGGAGTCTAGGAAAGAGTATGGCAGCCCACATCACCATGGGATGCATTGGAGAAGTTTACCACAAGGATCTCAAGGATACTATCTACCAGATTTGTGGGCGCCGAGATGAGCAATGGGAGATGATCAGCACCAGGAAGGATAGATCAATTGCCGCTTTCATCTAAGAGTTAAACCAACACATTCGTCGCCAGGAGAATCAGATGTGCACAGGCGTGATAGATCTAAAGAAGGCAATGACAAGGATCACGGAGCTTAAAGAAGAACTCAAGGCTACACGCAAAGATTATGAGGAGGAAATCGTCATACTAGTGGAGAAGAATGATGACCTAGAAAGGAAGCTAGGAGTATTCATGGGAGACCCCGCGCCAGGAGGAGAAGACGACGAACCCAAGGAGATTCGTTCTGAGGACTACATCATCATCGACGACACCGACTCGGACCCTGACGATAGTGATGATGACTATGTTGATGAAGATGGAGCAGATATCATGGAGTCTTCAACCGATCGATATTTCTAGTCGACCACCATATCAGTAGTAGTATTCCCCCATGTAAATAGTATAGTCCAAGCACTTTGTAACGATAGTTCTAGACCGGTTGTATGCCCTTGCTTGATTGATTGAGTGATATGATTGTGTTTGTCTCATGTGCATATGGGTAGTGTTTTCTCACTAGACCTCAGTCTATTCTATTCTCTTACCTCTAAACCCTCACATGCCTTCGAGACGTGACCCCGGATTTACCTTTCCACCGGAGCTCACTCAGTTGATCCAGCAGCAGAATACCCTGATGCAGTTGTTAGTTCAGAACCAAGGCAACAACAACAACAACAACAACCCACCACCACCCCCAGTTGACAATTTAGCCCGTTTTCTGATGTTGCAGTCGCCGGTGTTTTCCAGTAGCACCGAGCCGATAGTTGCAGATGATTGGCTCTGCAAGATTGGAAGGGAGTTAACCACTGCAGGATGCACAGATGCTGAGAAGGTGCGTTTTGCCGCACACCAATTGGATGGACCAGCAGCCTCATGGTGGGAGAATTACACTGTCACCTATCCTATAGCCACTGTTACATGGGACCAGTTCCAGCAGGCTTTTTGCACTGCCCATGTATCAGTAGGAGCTATGGCCATAAAGAAGCATGAGTTTCGCAACTTACGCCAAGGAGGACGCACCGTTAGCGAGTATGTGGATGACTTTAGCAAGCTAGCACGTTATGCCCCAGATGACGTTGCTACGGATGCAGCTAAGAAGGGGAAGTTTTTGGAAGGACTGAATGATGAGCTGAGCATGCAGTTGATGGTAGCAACCTTTAATAACTACCAATAGTTGGTAGATAGAGCTCTCATGATTGAAGGGAAGCAGCAGCAGATTGATAACCGCAAGAGGAAGTATGGACAAGGGAAGTATAATTCTGGAGCCCAGCAGAGACCCCGTCTTACCCCGAACTCGGGAGGACTTGTGCCTAACCATGGAGGCCACACTCACAATGGAGGAAGTTCTCACAACCATAGTGGCTCCAATAATGGTAATGGAGGAAGCAACGGACAGAACCGTGCCAACCCAGCAACGCCCGCTAAGAAAGATCTAAGCCACGTTACTTGCTACAAGTGCTAGAAGACCGGACATTACGCCAATGAATGTCCTGAAACTAAGAACGGGAATGGCAATGGAAGCTCTGGGAAGAATCCCAACCCTTTCAACAGGGGACAAGTGAACCACGTTAACGTGGAGGAGATTGAAGCCCAGCCAGATGCAGTAATAGGTAAGTTTTTGGTTAAGTCTTTTACTGCAGTCATACTTTTCGATACCGGTGCATCGCATTCATACATATCAAGGGGATTTGTGGATAAGTATAAACTGCCCACCAAAGTTCTTAGTACACCTATGTTAGTGAGCTCGCCAGGAGCAGAGTATATGGCAAGCCAAGGATGTTTTCAGATACCGTTGGCCATAGGTAGGCACGTTTTCCCCTCAGATCTGATAATTCTGGAGTCGCAAGGTTTGGATGTGATTCTGGGTATGGATTGGCTATTGATGTATGGACGGAACATCAATTGCGCTAGCAAGTCGATTTTGCTCACCACCCCAGAAGTAAGAAGGATCAAGTATGTATCCCGGCATGTGCCGATTAGGACTCAAGTAAATTCCTTATCAGGAGTTGTACAGGAGGAAGTACCAATGGTGAAGGAATTCTCGGATGTATTTCCCGAAGAGTTGCCAGGCATGCCATCGGATAGAGACATTGAGTTTTTGATTGAGCTTTTGCTAGGCACAGGGCCAATATCTAAGAGACCGTACAGGATGCCCGCACAGGATTTAGAGGAAATTAAGAAGCAGATTAAGGAGTTATTGGATAAAGGTTATATTCGCCCAAGTTCATCACCTTGGGGATCACCAGTACTTCTAGTGGAGAAGAAGGATGGATCGTTAAGGATGGTTGTTGATTATCGTGGATTGAATGAAGTAACGATCAAGAACAAGTACCCACTGCCGATGATCAATAATTTGTTTGATCAGATGCAAGGAGCTAAGGTGTTTTCCAAGATCGATCTGCGATCAAGGTACCACCAGTTGAAGATTCGAGAGAAGGATATACCTAAGACAACTTTTACCATGAGGTACGGGCTATATGAGTATACCGTTATGTCATTTGGCCTAACTAACGCACCTGCCTATTTCATGAGCATGATGAACAAGGTGTTTATGGAGTTTTTGGATAAGTTCGTTGTGGTGTTCATTGATGATATTCTGGTCTACTCGAAGAATGAAGAGGAGCATAAGGAGCATTTGCGTTTAGTACTTGGGAAGCTCAGAGAACATCAGCTATATGCCAAGTTCAGCAAGTGTGAGTGAGGGAGTCCTGGATTAGGGGGTATCCGGACAGCCGGATTATATCCTTTGGCCGGACTGTTGGACTATGAAGATACAAGATTGAAGACTTCGTCCCATGTCCGGATGGGACTCTCCTTGGCGTGGAAGGCAAGCTTGGCAATACGGATATGTAGATCTCCTTCCTTGTAACCGACTCTGTGTAACCCTAGCCCCCTCCGGTGTCTATATAAACCGGAGGGTTTAGTCCGTAGGAACAACAACAACAATCATACCATAGGCTAGCTTCTAGGGTTTAGCCTCTTCCATCTCGTGGTAGAACAACTCTTGTAATACTCATATCATCAAGATTAGTCAAGCAGGAGTAGGGTTTTACCTCCATCGAGAGGGCCCGAACCTGGGTAAAAACATCGTGTCCCCCGTCTCCTGTTACCATCCGCCTAGACGCACAGTTCGGGACCCCCTACCCGAGATCCGCCGGTTTTGACACCAACATTGGTGCTTTCATTGAGAGTTCCTCTGTGTCGTCATCGCTAGGCTTGATGGCTCCTTCGATCATCGATAGCGATGCAGTCCAGGGTGAGACTTTTCTCCCCGGACATATCTTTGTATTCGGCGGCTTCGCACTGCGGGCCAACTCGCTTGGCCATCTGGAGCAGATCGAGAGTTACGCCCCTGGCCACCAGGTCAGGTTTGGAAGCTTAAACTACACGGCCGACATCCGCGGATACTTGATCTTCGACGAATTCGAGCCCCTGCCGAGTGTGCCGCACGGTCACGATGAGTATGATTTAGCTCTACCATCGGACAGTGTTCAGGAGACCGCACCGGCAACCGCTCCGACCTTCAATTCGGAGCCAATTGCGCCATCCATGGACGGGTGGATAGACCCCACCACGGAGGCCGCATTCTCAGCGGCGACCGAGCCGAGTATCGACCTTACCCTTCACGAGAGCTGTGATGCCAAACTGCCGGATTCTTCCCCGGCCACGGACTCTAAACCGCCTATGCCCGTGCCTATCGAATCCGACTGGGCGCCGATCATGGAGTTTACCTCCGCGAATATCTTTCAGCACTTGCCCTTCAGCGACATACTGAACTCATTAAGGTCTCTCTCCTTGTCAGGAGAGTCCTGGCCGAACTATGTCCGGCAGGATTGGGATGCGGATGACGAAGAAATTCGCCGCCCACCCACCACCCACTTAGTAGCCACTATCGACAATTTGACCGACATGCTCGACTTCGACTCCGAAGACATCGACGGTATGGACGACAATGCAGGAGACGAACAGGAGCCACTGCCCACAGGGCACTGGACGCCCACTTCATCATATGATGTATACATGGTGGACACACCCAAATAAAACGACGACGAGGAACGGAAGGACGCAGCGAAGGATCGTTCCCTCGAGAAGCAGTCAAAGCGGCGGCATAAGCGCTGCTCCAAATCCTGCCTCGACAGAAACAACGATCATATAGACCCAGCGATAGAGCAGGGTGAGCCAGCGGACGACAAACACGGCATTGAACCGCCATCCGACCACGGCAACACGGAGAATCAAACCGAACAACCCGACTCCGATGAAGATAATAGTCCGGATGACATCACACCGGATAGGCACCCGGAGCAATAGAATACCCATCAAAGGCTTGTTGCCACTGCGAGGAGTTTGAAAAAGCAGAAGCAAAGGCTCAAGGCTGCACAAGACACACTCAGAATTAGATGGAGTGAAGTACTCAACACTGCAGCAAAGTACGGCGGTAGTCGCCACACAAAGAGCTACCCGAAGGGAAAGCTGCTACCTGAATTCGATGAGGAGGCCTTAGATCCCCCGCAATCAAAAAACAAAACAGCCATCCGGTCGGATAGACAACCTCGTGGCCAACATAGAGCGGCAACAAGCCAGTACGCGATCCACGTGAGGGCTCGCATCAAAAGGACGGCGCAACCAGATCCATCTACGGGCCAAGCAAGCGTGCTCCAGCACACAATGCAACACAACAAAAATCCAAACACCACGGTACACCCAAATACAGGGGTGCTGCACACCCCTTATGTTTCACCGATGAGGTGCTGGACCATGAATTTCCAGAGGGATTCAAACCTGTAAACATAGAGGCGTACGACGGAACGACAGACCCTGGGGTCTGGATTGAGGACTACATCCTCCATATCCACATGGCTCGAGGAGACGATCTCCACGCCATCAAGTACTTGGCACTGGCTTAAAAGCCTCCCCGAAAACTCCATTGGAAGCTGGGAAGAGCTCGAAGATGCTTTTCGGGCAAATTTTCAAGGGACCTATCTCCGACCACCGGATGCAGACGATTTAAGTCATATAACTCAACAGCCCGGAGAGTCAGCCCGGAAGCTTTGGAACAGGTTTCTCACTAACAAGAACCAAATAGTCGACTGTCCGGACGCTGAAGCCTTAGTAGTGTTCAAGCACAGTGTTCGAGACGAATGGCTTACCAGACAGCTTGGCCAAGAAAAGCCGAGAACAATAGCAGCATTAACAAGCCTCATGACCCGCTTTTACACGGGCGAGGACAGCTAGTTAGCCCGATGCAGCACCAGCGACCCAAGTGCATCTGAAGTCAGGGACGGAAACGGGAAGCCACGATGCAGCAAAAACAAGTGCCGAAATAAAGAAGACAGCCCGAAGAGCATGGCGGTAAATGCAGGATTCAGAAGCTCTCGGCCAGGTCAGCAAAAGCTGCCCTCCAAAGGCAACAGAGACGAACTGTCCAGCCTGAACAAGATTCTCGACAAACTATGTTAGATCCACAGCACCCCCGATAAACCTGCAAATCATACCCATAGAGAATGTTGGGTCTTCAAGCAGTCCGGCAAACTCAACGCCGAACACAAGGGGCAGGATACACCAAGCGAAGACGAGGACGAGCCTCTCAAGCAAAGCACTGGGGAATAGAAGAAATTCCCACCAGAAGTCAAAACAGTAAACGTGTTACACGTGATGAAGGGGAGAAACAAAGCGGCACTCCTAGAGACACATGCCCCAGGGCCTATCACCGCGGAGTTCTGCCACTGGTCGTCCAAACCGATCACCTCTGACCGTCAGGATTACTCGGCAAGTATCCGACATGCAGGATGGGCTGCCATGGTGTTAGACCCGATAATTGACGGATACCACTTCACACGAGTCCTGATGGACGGCGGCAGTAGTTTAAACCTGATATATCAGGACACAGTCCGCAAAATGGGGATAGACCCAACAAAAATCAGCCATAGCAATACTACCTTTAAAGGAGTAACGCTAGGCCCAGAAGCCCATTGTACGGGCTCCCTGCTACTAGAGGTTATATTCGGCTTTCCCGATAACTTCCGCAGCAAAAAGTTAACCTTCCACATCGCTCCGTTCCAAAGTGGCTATCAAGCACTACTCGGACGCGAAGCTTTCGCTCGCTTTAATGCAATACCGCATTACGCTTCTCTCATGCTTAAGATGCCTGGTCCATGTGGCATCATTACAGTAAATAGAAATATTGAGCGCTCCTTGCGCGTGGAAGACCGTGTGGCTGCCTTGGCAGCCGCACACTAGACGGCCCCACCAACTAGAGCATCTGACAGGTCGTTAAGACCACGAACACGGTTAGACGAGTCCGGTGTAGCTATATATAACTGATACAGGTTTGATGGCTATACCCCTATAACAATACAAGGGGCTCAACGCGTGTAAACAAGTGACAATTAGTCTCAACTTTACTCATCTTGAACTGTACGTGGTTTATTTAGTATAACCTACCTATTGCACGACAAGTTTTCAGCTAAGTTCCTCTCTTTTACAGATGACCATCATGCTACACCCGTCCAGGATACGGCACAATGGAGACACAGGCGCAGACGTGCAGCAGGGACCCGTTCCAAGGATTCTTTTTAGATTAAGACCCTGCGTAAACCTTTTTTACTGTCTCTTGTTGATACACATCCCCCGGAGTCTCGGTACAACTGAGAAGGATGCTGACGTATTGGCATGTGGCCACGTCAGAATATTGCACGTACCTGGACACCAGGGGCTTATTACAAAGGGCACTATTTAGCCCGGTTTACATCATAAAGACCGAATACCTTAGGGAGTGTGGTGTCGCGAGTTTGGCCTTATATGCATCAGCTCTGAATCATGTCTTTGGTCAAATGTTGGGTTTGCTCGGCTCCTGTGTTTTGCTGCCTTATGTTCTGCTCTATTGGCTAGGGCAGCACTAGGAGAACTACTGCGATTGTGCCCTGGTTCATCCGGACGAGCACCTCAGTAGAGAAAGCCAAAAACTGACTGTCATGATATAGCGTGAGACTGGTCAACCACTCGATGACCTAGCGGAATCTTCGGGATTCCTCTGCCTTAACGAAGGGCCGTTTCCCGGTCAGGCATGTACGCGCCCCGAATTCGGATGAGCGCGGAGCCACCAGGGGCTATATAGTAGCCCCACTGTCAAACTCCTCTGGCTAAGTGAAAGTGTTAAAGCATTATAGTCTGATTGCCTAGTTCGCTGCGCTATCACCTCCTTAATGGACCAAGACGTTGGATCAAGTGTGAACATGCGTCTTCTGTGAGCACCCCCGCATTATATGCGTGGGGGCTGAAGCCGACGACTGCCATCTTTCAGGTTATATACATATATACATAAATGGCCGCACAGGAGGCATCATAGTACTTTCGGGCAAAAGTATAAAAACAGCCTTGATAAACTCAATAAAACATTGTTTTTCAATGGGAATACATGTCATTAGAACATAATATTCTTCGAGCACTGCGCTTCTATCGAACGAGCGCCCTCAAGAACTTCTCGAAAGTAGTGCTCGGCAGGTACTCGGCTCTCATCCGAATCTTGGGCTGCAATGACGGTGGTCTCCATCTCCGCCCAGTATGTCTTCACACGGGCAAGGGCCATCCATGCACCCTCTACACACGTCGACCTCTTCATCGCGTTGATGTGCGGCACCGCACCAAGGAACTGCTGCACCAAACTAAAATAAATGTTCGGCTTTGGCCTTTCTGGCCATAGATGATCCACAACAGACTCATGGCGAGTCCGGACAATCTATTCAGCTCGGCCCATTCGGCCAACCGATCAGTCAATGGAGGCGGACGCTCTGGAACGTTAAATTGTGACCAGAACAGCTTGTCCACTTCTTGTCTTTTTGATCTCGGAAGTATTCGGCCGCATCGGCAGCACTTGCCGCTAAGTCCAGATATGCGTCCGCAGGACTCCACAGCCGGTCCAAAGGGGCGTACCGAGGATCTCCAAACTTCATCCGCAGCATAAAGGGCCTCTCAGCCGTGATATCCCCGACTTGACGCAGCTCCTCCTTCATCGCTCTCATGGCAGAGCGGGTGTCTTTGGTCGCCATCGTGGCCTTCTCTAGGTCTGTCCTCTTCGCTCGATCTTCCTTTTCAAGAAGCTCGTAATGGTCAGCGGCGCTCTTCAATTCCACAGCCATCCTGGCTATTTCCTCCTTGCTTTGGCAGTGAGCAGCCTGTTCGGCTTTCAGCTCTTTGATTGCCTTTAGGGTAGCCGCATCGCTTTTCCTGGCTTGTTCTTTGGCTCGGGCAAGTTCCGCCCGAAGGTTCTCCACGGCCGCAGCTTCATCTGCATTCACACACATGTTATAGATACTGGCATGATGCTCCTCTTCCCATGTGTCACCGGAGGAATCACATACCCTGTGCCTAGTCAAGCCGCTTGTTGACAAGTATGATGTCGGCGTCTGCCACGTCAAGCCGACGCTTTAGCTCGGCAAACTCATCAGTCCGGCCGGCCACCGGACCCTCCGCCACCTGCATATTAAGGTGGCACGATTATTCCTGGGACTATGATCCTCTGTGCGCTATCGTCTTCGACATCACTCAGAGTCTCATGGGCTACTATCTACACAGGGCACATCTAAAAATGTGCGGTACTGTCAAAAATGTACATCATTTCGCGTACCTCAAAACCCATCAGTAGACTCATAAAGGCTTCATGCAACCTGCTTTTGGCGGACGAAATCCTTTCAATCACCGTACCCATCAACATGCGGTGCTCTTCTGAGATAGCCGCTTGCTCTAGCAGATCCCTCAGTACATCCGACCGTACACCAGACGGTGCCGGACTCTTTCGATTGCCCTCTTCAAGAGCCGGATACTGTGGACTTCAGGTGGCCATTGGATTACCTTCTGGCCTTGCCGGATCAGGAGAAACCCTCAGCGATGACACCTCGGGGTCGCCCGCCTCATGAGGCGGTATGGCAGGGGGAGGCGTTTCGCTCTCCATCATCTCTGGAAGAAGATCCCCTGAAGATGAGCTTTGCTGAGAAGGGCTAAGATCCAAACTGCAAGATAAATGCTTCGGTTATTTTCCTCACAAGTAAGGCGAGATATTTTCATTATTAAGTACCCTTTTACTTACAGCTCGGTGGATGGCTGATCCCCTTGGGGGCATAGTGCGGCCAGAGTATCCCCCAGGGCAGGACCCTCCGGCGAAGATTTCTTCCCCTGTTTGGAGTCTGTGGTCTCCGGGTCCTCAGAGGTGTTCCTCTTCCTTCCCTGGGGAGAGGAAGTTTCAGTTCCTCCTCCCCAGTTAACCTCCTTTGCGGAGGCGCTAGCCTCCTTGTTCCCCCCTTTATCTTCTCCTGAGGGCGCTTGATAAGGCGCGATCTCCAGCATCCTGGTTAGCACGGGATTTGGTGGTGTCTCAGGGAGGGGGGCCGGACACCTGATCAACTTTGCCTTCGCTATCCAATCCTGGTCAAAGAGCGGCTTTTTTAGGGCGACGTTGCGATAAATAAATGGACAATGTGTTCGTATGCGGGGCTACTTACTTGGGTATCCGGGCGATTGCAGCTCAGACTTGCATCCTCAGTGATGTCCGGACACATTATTTGTGGTCCGAAGAACAATTTGTACATCTCCTTGGGCGTCATGCCAAGGAAGTGTTGAATAGCTCGCGGTCCTTCTGGGTTGAATTCCCACATGCGAAGGGGCCGGCGTTTGCAAGGCTGGACTCGACGAACTAGCATAACTTGCACTACCATAACCAGACTGAAATCTCTCTCAAAGAGATCTCGGATACGGCTTTGCAGTATTGGCACGTCCTTGGCTGGACCCCAGCTCAGCCCCCTGCTGATCCATGACATCAGTTGTAGTGGGGGGCCTAAGCGAAAGGTGGGGGCAGCTACCCACTTGGCACTTCAGGGAGCTGTGATGTAGAACCACTCCCGCTATCACAACTCGGACACCTCTGGGAAGCTACCCTCAGGCCATGGAGCGTCAGCAATTTTGCTTATTAAAGCGCCTCCGCACACTGCGTGCTTCCCCTCGATCATCTTCGGCTTCACATCGGGTCCTGAGCCACAGGCCGAAGTGAGGGGTAATGCGGAGGAAGGCCTCACATACGACAATAAATGACGAAATGTGAAGAAGGGAATCCGGGGCCAGATTGTGAAGATCTAGCCCATAATAGAACATAAGACCCCTAACAAAGGGATCCAGAGCGAGGCCTAGTCCTCGGAGGAAGTGGGAGACGAATACGACGCTCTCGTTGGGTTCGGGAGTAGGGACGACTTGCCCTCGGGCAAGCAGCCGATGCGAAATTTCGGCGGTCAGATATCTGGCGTCTCTCAACTTCTTGATGTCCTCCTCTGTGACGGAGGAAGGCATCCACCGAACTTGAAGGTTGGATCCGGACATAGTTGAAGTTCCGAAGTGCCTAAACCTGAGCTTTGGGTGTTGGAACTCGAGGCGGGAGGAGGATTCGATTAAGATCGAGAGGAAAAAGGCGTGTCCCCTTTATAAAGAGGGTGAATATCGAGCGTCCTCCTCGTGGCTGTTTGGGACTTGCCTAACATCTAGGAGTCCTACCCATAGGCATGGTTGGGTTACCCACATCCGTATTGATGAGAATCTCGTGATAAAGGGGACACGATCTCTACTTCGACAAGACGTGCCAAGGAAACTGCCTCGCGAAACATGCTGAGATGGGTTATGAAAAACGATTCGAATAAATACCTGGCTGTGGTGTGATGTCACACTACGGGGTACGTCAGTAGATTAGATTTGTGGAAATATTATTCTCTCTACAGTGGTATGTGGAACTTGTTTTGTAGAGCCGGACACGATCCTTGTGTTCAAAATCTTCTATGAAGTATTCAGAGGAGGAACCCGCCTTGCAATGCCGAAGACAATCTGCACGCCGGACTCATCGTCATTGAAGCCTGGTTCAGGGGCTACTGAGGGAGTCCTGGATTAGGGGGTATCCGGACAGCCGGATTATATCCTTTGGCCGGACTGTTGGACTATGAAGATACAAGATTGAAGACTTCGTCCCATGTCCGGATGGGACTCTCTTGGCGTGGAAGGCAAGCTTGGCAATACGGATATGTAGATCTCCTTCCTTGTAACCAACTCTGTGTAACCCTATCCCCCTCCGGTGTCTATATAAACTGGAGGGTTTAGTCCGTAGGAACAACAACAACAATCATACCATAGGCTAGCTTCTAGGGTTTAGCCTCTTCGATCTCGTGGTAGATCAACTCTTGTAATACTCATATCATCAAGATCAGTCAAGTAGGAGTAGGGTTTTACCTCCATCGAGAGGGCCCGAACCTGGGTAAAAACATCGTGTCCCCCATCTCCTGTTACCATCCGCCTAGACGCACAGTTCGGGACCCCCTACCCGAGATCCGTCGGTTTTGACACCGATAGTGAGTTTTGGTTGAAGGAAGTTGGATTCCTTGGACATGTTATATCTGGAGAAGGAATAGCGGTAGACCCCAACAAAGTCGTCTCTATGACAAATTGGGAGGCACCCACGACAGTTGGAGAAATCCGGAGTTTCCTTGGACTCGCGGGATACTACCGGAGGTTCATTGAGAATTTCTCGAAGATTGCAAAGCCTATGATGGAGTTGTTGAAGATGGACACCAAGTTCAAATGGACTAAGGAATGTGAGGCTAGTTTTCAGGAATTGAAGAAACGTTTGGTTACATCACCAATGTTGATTCTGCCAGATCAACGCAAAGATTATGAAGTGTATTGCGACGCTTCTCGTCGAGGACTTGGAGCAGTGCTTATGCAGGAAGGAAGAGTTGTTTCATATGCCTCACGGCAGCTTAAACCCCATGAGTTAAATTATGCTACGCATGATTTGGAGTTAGCAACCATAGTGCATGCGTTGAAGACTTGGAGACATTTTCCCATCGGAAACCATTGTGAGGTATACACGTATCACAAGAGTTTGAAGTATATCTTCACGCAGAAGGAGTTGAATCTCGGGCAGAGGAGATGGTTGGAACTCATAAAGGATTATGATATGAAGTTGCACTATCATCCCAGAAAGGCTAACATGGTAGCCGATGCGTTGAGCCGCAAGAGTCATGTCAATACACTCATGACAGGAGAGTTACCCAACGAGTTAGCAGAAGACCTTTGTGAGCTATGTTTGGGGATAGTTCCGAGAGGCTATGTAGCAGCTTTGGAGATTCAGTCTACTTTGATGGATAAGATCAGAGAAGCGCAGAAGACGGACAAGGAGATCTCCGAGATAAAGGAAAGGATGAGCAAAAGAAAAGCCAAGGGATTTCGTGAGGATGAGCACGATACCCTATGGTTTGAGGACCACGTATATGTACCAAACGATCAGGAGATCAGGAAGCTGATTTTGCAAGAGGCCCATGACTCACCATATTCGATTCACCCAGGAAATACCAAGATGTACCTGGATCTGAAGGATAGATTCTGGTGGACCGGAATGAAGAAGGATATTGCGGAGTATGTAGCAGTTTGTGATGTATGTCAGAGAGTGAAGGCAGAGCATCAGAAGCCAGCAGGATTGCTGCAACCATTGCCGATACCCGAATGGAAGTGGGATAATCTAGGCATGGACTTTATCACGGGATTACGCAGGACTCGTTCAGGCTATGACTCGATATGGGTTGTAGTCGATCGTTTGACGAAAGTAGCTCATTTCATCCCAGTGAAGACCACTTGCACCAATGCTAAGTTGGCAAAGATATACATGACTAGGATTGTATGTTTGCATGGAGTTCCGAGGACAATTGTATCAGACAGAGGAACCCAGTTTACCTCAAAATTTTGGAATCAATTACATGAAACTTTGGGAACCAGGCTAGAGTTCAATACGGCTTTTCACCTGCAGACGGATGGACAGACTGAGTGAGTCAATCAGATTCTGGAGGACACGTTGAGAGCATGTGCGCTAGATTATGGATCTAGTTGGGACGATAATTTGCCTTACGCAGAGTTCTCTTACAACAAAAGTTATCAAGCCAGTTTGAAGATGGCCCCTTTCGAAGCATTGTACGGAAGGAGGTGCAGAACACCGTTGTTGTGGGACGAAGTTGGAGACCGACAGTTGTTTGGACCAGATTTGATTAAAGAGTATGAAGAGAAGGTTAGGCTGATTCATGATAGACTCAAGGTAGCCCAGTCCAAGTAGAAGAGCTATGCGGATTCTAAATGCAAGGAGACAACTTACGAAGTTGGAGACAGAGTGTATCTTCGTGTATCACCACTCCAAGGAGTTAAACGCTTTGGAGTTAAGGGAAAGTTAGCACCACGTTTTGTGGGACCATACAAAGTTTTGGAACGTATGGGAGAAGTTGCTTACAAGTTGAAATTGCCCGAAGGATTGATAGGAGTTCACGATGTGTTCCACGTTTCTCAGTTAAAAAAGTGCCACGCAGAGATGGCTGATATTCCTCTGAGAGATACAGTACCACTGGAAGCGATACAGTTGGATAGTGATTTGACATATGAGGAGAAACCAGTCAAGATACTCGAGTTTGCTAGCCGAGTCACACGCAGAAAGTTATCAAGTTTTGCAAAGTTCAGTGGAGTCACCATATCGAAGATGAAGCCACCTGGGAACGAGAGGAAGACCTACGGAAGGATCACCCACACCTATTTTCTAGCCAACCCGAATCTCGAGGGCGAGATTCATCTTAAGGGGGGTAGGTTTGTAACATCCCAAATTTTCAATTTGGAATGTTATACATTAGATCATCATTGCATATCATATTTTATTGCATTTTGGCTAGATC
Organism: Triticum aestivum; assembly: GCF_018294505.1. Classification (NCBI taxonomy): domain Eukaryota; kingdom Viridiplantae; phylum Streptophyta; class Magnoliopsida; order Poales; family Poaceae; genus Triticum; species Triticum aestivum. The sequence continues at coordinate 536,688,597 of NC_057797.1, forward strand.
CTAGAAATTCTACGCAACTCAAGGACCCACGGAGAGAGTTGGGAATTTCGTTATTTTCATATTTGAGTTTTTCTCAAATTTTGAAAAGAGGACCATTTGATTTTAATTATTTTCTCTTCAATTATTTCTTTTATAAAAATAAAAGAGAGAGGATAAAATGACTTCCTCAAAATAAAGAAATATCGAAGATTTAATATTATAATCAAATAAGATTTTTATTCGGAGTTTTATCGCTATTTTATTTGAATTAGGAAAAATATGCATTTTTCAAAATTGCATTTTAGGCCCAAATAAATGTTCACCTTGTCCGGCCTATTTTTAGAGGACGGGGAAAATTTATTTCGGGGTATTTGGAGTGCGTTTAGTATTTCTTTTCTTTCTTTTTCTGCATGTCGGAATTATTTAAAAAAAGTCAAACCGACTCCGGGCCATACCCGAGCGGGACTCCGCTTGGGGGGGGGGGCTTTATAAGCAGCGCCATCCGAGCCGCCGAGGCCCAGCCGCAGCCGAAGCCCACCGTCGCCCAAACCCTAACCATGTCGCGCCCCGCCGCCGCCCCACACCGCTGCCGCGCCTTGCCGTCGTCCGCGCCGCCACCTGTCGTCGCCCGTCGCCGCTGACCACCACTGTCGGACCCGCCGCCGCCCTCGCCGGAGTCTTCGAGGTAGCCGAAGCCGCCGCCGCGGTTTTCGTTAGAAAACCGTCGGGTTTTTTTTGTGAGAACCCTAGATCCACTTTTTTAGACCCAGTTTGGTTTTTTCGGTTTAGTTAAATAGCGGACGCCCGTTCGTACGTTCGTTTTAACAAATGGTTTTCGTCCGTTAGCCACAGACAACGAACGTTCGTCCGTTAGCCTGTTCGTCAGTTTTTCTTTTTCTTGGATTTTCCATGATTATTTCTAATCGTGATTTCTGATCCGATTTTCGTTTTAGTATAACTTTTCACTTGTTTATCAGAATCAGGCGATTCAAGCGCCTAGAGTTTCGTCTCGAAGCCTTCTTTCTATTTAACCAACTTAAACAAGTTTTTGCTACTGTAAAATTTGACTTTAGTCCAAATTAGTACACGAAGCTTGTTTCTTTCGCCGTTTGAGTTTGGTTGCTTCGTTTGATTTGATTCTTTTTGCAAGCCGGAGTTCTTAAGTTGAACTTTCTGGTTAGATCTCTTATTTGAATTTTACCCGTGCCCTTGCTTGATTGCTTATTGTATGCTTGTTTGATTGCGATAGAGTACCCGGAGTGCCAAGCGTGCTACATCGAGTCGCTAGGTTTCACGAATCATCAGCAAAGCAAGTAACACTTTGATCATACCTCTTTACTACCCAGTTTTATTGCATTAGATCAATCCTCAAACAATTTCATGGTTAGGATCTGAATAAATTGTGGGTTGGGAAGTAGATGAGGTAGTACCTATTCACCTATTTATTAGCAAACCCTGGGAGTTACTTCTATGTTGCTTATACTGCTATGCTATGCTCGTAGACGTGGATTGGGTTTGAGTGTATTCATGACAGATGTGAGATTGTTAATTAATGGTTCAACTTAAGGTGGCAACTTAAATACACATCTGGGTGGATTGAGGCACCTGGGGTATCCAGTGATTGCCTGTATTTTTTTGGAAATCCCGGGGTACCATGTGATTTTCCTATGGACCGCCACCCAGGCTCAAAGGGATCATAAGATTATTCATGCTGGAAACTTCTGTGTGCAGCCACATGCCATTATGGGCTCTGGCATAGTTGAGTAAGTTGTGGGAAACCCTTCCATGATGGGCTAGCAGATGTAGGGGATTGTAGGTGTACCGGCCTATCTATCGGTTAAGGTGACCTCTTCAGAAAGACCGTGTCTCGGTCATCCGTTTCTCAAACATTATGTAGTGCAACAAATCCAATAGAGGAGATCGAGTCTTGTGGGGAAAAGAGCACAAACCTCTGCAGAGTGTACAAACTAATCATGGTTAGTCGTGTCCCCGGTTATGGACATCTTGAGTATCTAGTTCTTGGATTATCATGTGGATCTCATCACTCTTAAATATAATTTGATTGGGTTATTAATTACTTTTAATTGGGATTGCGATGGAGTTTACCTTCTCAATGTTTTTCAACAAACTTTGTAGTTAAATAAAATATATTCCTTTGCAGTAGGGAAAAATTGGCTTTTCACAAAATCTATTAATCATACAGCCTCCACCAGTCATATATGCATGTAGTGATAGCATTATTCTGTTCATTACTCTCTTGTGTTACACTACCATCATATTCCATGTGCTGGCCCATTTTCGGGCTGCAACGTATCATGTTGCAGACTTTTCAGACGACGAGTAAGGTGCCTTAGGTCGTGGTCTTTCACTCAGTGATGCCGTTGGAGTTGATGGACTAACTTTATCTTCCAAGCCTTCTGCTTTTATCGTTTTAGATGGCCTTAAGCCATATTTATTGTAATAAGTTCTCTTTTGAGACATTCGATGTAATAAGTGTGTGATTGCTACTCTATTATAAATCCTCAAGTACTGTGCGTGTCAGCATTACCGATCCAGGGATGACAATGATGCACAGAGATCAGACTGTTTGAGGTTTGGTCTCTACAACAAGATCCGCTTGAGTCCGGAGGCCTTGTCTGAAGAGGAGCTAGCTATGGCTCTCCGCCTCTTGGTCGGGGACGACCAAGAGTATCCGCCGAGTGCCCATGTTCCCTTGTTCCTTCGTAAGGATGGGGCACAGGTCGTGGTCACCATGCTCACCTTTGACGGGCACGGCTTGATGCCGCCGACGCCCCCTGGTGTCCCGGTGGCGACGGCACCGGTGGACGTGTCTTCTGGTGATTCCCACGGGTGGGGGAAGAGGAGGAGGGTGAGGAGCGTGACTCGGAGGCGACCCCCGAGGGGATGGGGGAGACCTCCCCCTTGCGCAAGGCCGACTGAGGGAGTCCTGGACTAAGGGGTCCTCGGGCGTCCGGCCTGTTATCTATGGGCCGGACTGATGGGCTATGAAGATACGAAGACTGAAGACTACACCCGTGTCCGGATAGGACTCTCCTTGGCGTGGAAGGCAAGCTTGGCAAACAACTATGAAGATTCCATATTGTGTAACCGACTCTATGTAACCCTAGATCCCCCCGGTGTCTATATAAACCGGAGGACTTAGTCCGGATAGGGGATACTCAATACCGTAGTCATACAGGCTAGGCTTCTAGGGTATAGCCATTACGATCTCGTGGTAGATCAACTCTTGTGATACTCGTATTCATCAATATCAGTCAAGCAGGACATAGGGTATTACCTCCATCAAGAGGGCCCGAACCTGGGTAAAACTTCGTGTCCCCTGACTCCTGTTACCATCAACCTTAGACGCACAGTTCGGGACCCCCTACCCGAGATCCACCGGTTTTGACACCAACATTGGTGCTTTCATTGAGAGTTCCTCTGTGCTGTCGCTCAAAGGTTTGATGGCCCCTTCAATCGTCAATAATGGCGCTGTCTACAGAGAAGCTTTCCTTCCCGGACAGATCTTTGTGTTCGGCGGCTTCACGCTGCGGCCAACTCGTTTGGCCATCTGGAGCAGATTGAAAGCTACGCCCCTAGCCATCAAGTCAGATTTGGGAGCTTGAACTACGTTGTGGACGTCCATGGAGACTTGATCTTCATTGGATTTGATCCCGCGGTAGCAGCTCCCGATTACCCTGATGATCATGACTTAAATCTATCATCGGACCGCATCCAGGAGATCGCTCCTGTAACCGCTCTGGCCCTAGAATCGGAGTAGGTCGCGCCATCCAAAGATGGGAGGATTAACTCCACCACGGAGGCTGCAGATTCCACGGTGTTGGAGCCACACATGGACCTGGTCTCACTCGATGCCTATGCCACCGAAACACCGGACTCGTCTCTGGCTATAGGTTCCAAACCACACGAGCCCGTAGACGCCGAGCTTGATCATTTATCAATCTTCAAATTCGGCGTCGCAGACATCTTCCAGCACTCGCCTCTAGGCGATGTGCTAAACTCGTTAAAAAGTTTGTCCGTAGCGGAGGACTCTCAGCCGAACTATATCCGGCTTGAACTAGGGGCTGGCGATGGAGAATTTCGCTTCCCACCCGCCACCCACTTTATAGCCACGGTCGAGGATTTGACCGACGAACTTGATTACGACTCCAAGAACATCGATGGTATGGACGACGATGCCGAAGAAGAAGAAGACCAGAACCCCCGTTCACCGGACGCTGGACGGCCACTTCCTCGTATGACGTATACATGGTGGATGCACCAAAGGAAAACAGTGGCGACGACAAGGAAGACCCAGTTGAGGATAAACCTTCCGAAATACAGTCCAAGCGTCGGCGTCAGCGGCGCCGCTCTAAGTCACGCCGCGGTAAAGATAGTAACACCGGCACAGGAGAAGATGACACTTCGAAAGGTGCCGAAGACAACGAAGACCCCGTTGACACAACAAATGAATAAGATGAACGGGAAGATGCGCAGGTTAGCCCTGTTAAATAGGCCACGCACAAAGATTCGGAGGACGATAGTTACCTTCTGCTCTCCGAGGACGAGGTGAGCATCGGCACCGAGGATTTCATCATGCCTGAGGAACCTCTTGAGCAGGAGCGCTTCAAGCGCCAGCTAATAGCCACTGTAAGGAGCCTGAAGAAGAAGCGGCGGCAGCTTCAAGCTGACCAAGATCTGCTCAACGATAAATGGACTGATGTCCTAGCAGCCGAAGAATACGGCCTCAAGCGCCCAACCAAATCCTACCCAAAGCGTAAATTGCTACCTCAGTTCGACGAGGAGGCGCTAGAATATATACCACCATCATACAATGCGGCTGACCAACCACCGCATGGTTGGGACAAAACGGCAACCCATGCCGAACACCAGCCCACCCCGCCTCGTCACTCAGGCAAAGGTACATTCGCCCACGGCCATACATATGACCTCCGGCAGAACCTGAACAATAAAGTAGGACCTACCAGATCAATCTACGGATCGCGAGGACGCACCTCGACACGTGACAACGGCCACCTATTAGGACATGAAAACCCCAATCATGCGCAGGCCGAACACCGCAGACGGACTTCATCATAGCTGCATCACGATACGACCCGATATAGAGGCCCCGCACACCCTCACTGTTTCACCGATGAGGTCCTGGATCACGAATTCCCCAAAGGATTCAAGCCTGTGAACATAGAATCATATGATGGGACCACGGACCCAGTGGTGTGGATCGAAGACTTCATTCTTCACATCCATATGGCACGCGGAGATGACCTCCACGCCATCAAATACCTCCCTCTCAAACTCAAGGGGCCCGCTCGGCATTGGCTAAACAGTCTGCCTGGCAATTCCATTGGCAGTTGGGAGGACTTGGAAGATGCTTTCCTCGATAACTTCCAAGGTACATATGTTCGACCTCCGGACGCTGATGACTTAAGCCATATAGTCCAGCAGCCCGGAGAGTCCGCCAGGAAATTTTGGACAAGGTTCCTAACTAAAAAGAACCAAATCGTTGACTGTCCGGACGCTGAAGCTCTAGCAGCTTTCAAACATATCATCCACGACGAATGGCTCGCTCGCCACCTCAGCCAAGAAAAGCCAAAATCCATGGCGGCCCTCACGACACTAATGACCCGCTTTTGTGCAGGCGAGGACAGTTGGTTAGCTCGTAGCAAAAACAATGCAAGCGACGCCGGCACCCCTGAAGTTAAAAATAACAAAGACAAGTCTCGACGCAATAGATACAAGCGCCAAAATAGCGGTGACAACACCGAGGATACGGCGGTCAACATCGGATTCAGTGGCTCTAAGTCCGGTCAGCGGAAGAAGCCGTTCCAAAAAAACAATTTGGGCCCATCCAGCTTGGACCGCATACTTGATCGTCCATGCCAGATTCACGGCACCCCCGACAAGCCTCCTAATCATACAAATAGAGAGTGTTGGGTTTTCAAACAGGTCGGCAAATTAAATGCCGAGAACAGGGAAAAAGGATCGCAAAGCGAGGACGACGATGAAGAGCCATGGCAGCCGAACACAGGGGGACAGAAGAAGTTTCCCCCTCAGGTCAAAACGGTGAACATGATATATGCCACCCACATCCCCAAGAGGGAGCGCAAGTGTGTGCTTAGGGACGTCTACGTGATAGAGCCAACCGCCCCAAAATTCAATCCATGGTCGTCGTGCCCTATCACTTTCGATCGCTGGGACCACCCGACCAGTATCCGTCACGGGGGCCCAGTTGCACTAGTCTTGGACCCAATAATTGATGGGTTTCACCTCACTCGCGTCCTTATGGACGGTGGTAGCAGCCTCAATCTGCTCTATCAGGATACAGCGCGGAAAATGGGCATTAACCCATCAAGGATCAAGCCTACAAGGACTACCTTTAAAGGAGTCATACCAGGTGTAGAGGCCCACTGTACGGGCTCAATCACATTAGAGGTTGTCTTTGGATCTTCGGACAACTTCCGAAGCGAGGAGTTAATCTTCGATATCGTCCCATTCCGCAGCGGCTAACATGCACTGCTCGAACGAACTGCATTTGCTCGATTCAACACAGTGCCACACTATGCTTATCTCAAGCTGAAGATGCTCGGTCCACGCGGCGTTATAACAGTCAATGGCAATACGAAACGCTCTCTCCATACAGAAGAGCACATAGCTGCCCTAGCAGCAGAAGTACAAAGCGGCCTTCTCAAGCATACCCTTCATTCGGCTGACAAGCCCGCGGACATCCTCAAGAGGGTCCGAACTACTCTTCAGCATGAGAGCTCGGCAGGTCAAGAGCTCGACTAGCAATCTGGCCTCCGTCTCAGTCCTGATCAAGTGGTGGCATTCGTGTCGCGCGTACATAACTACGCACTTAAAATTCCATGGGCATTGACGGAGGCACAAACAACTTGTGATCCATGGCATGGCTCAACCGACATCGGATACACACATACTTTCACTTTAATTTGTTTTCCTTTCAGGTCTCAATCCCACAGGCCCCATCGGGGGGTCTGGTCATCGGTCCTCTTGTAGGATAAATACACCAAGACGGCGAGAAGCGCGGACATATGGGGAACTTTTTAGGTGATTCCGTTAACGATAACTCTACCTACTTTCCAGGGCCCATATGCAGCTCTCCCCTGGTTTCGGCATGTTAAATAGCCTATTGCTTATTGCACTATTTGTATCAATGCACCTTGACATACTAATTACATTACAATGAAAACAGTTTGTAGCTGGAGCTTTAGGACCCCAGCTTTTCACCTTTACGTCTTGTCTGTTTTCTTTCTCTCTTTTCTTTTTCAGATTCCCTGTGGATAACCCCATCAGGTAGCACCCGTACACTTTGGTACATTTGACGTTTGCCAGGGGCTTTATAGCACCTTACACTACGGCAACAAAAGTCCGAACACTTTCTATAAGTATAGTTCGGCACCCCGAATTTAGCATTATATGCATTGGCTCTGAAACATGTCTTTGGTCAATAGTTGGGTTGCCCAGCTCTTGTGCTTGCTACCCTATGCTCCGCTACATCGGCTAGGGTAGTAAAGGGAGAACTACTGTGATTGTGTCCTGGTCTAAACCGGATGAGCACCTCAGTAGAGAAAGCCGAAAAATGACTGTCATGATGCGATGAGAGTTGGTCAGCTGTTCGGAGGTCTCAAATAGTTGGAGATTTTTCCGCATTTCGCAAAGGATCGGTACTTCTCGATCAGACGCTGATAGCACTTTGGTTCGTATACCAAGGGCTGCGCCTATGTTTTATTATAAAACTCCTATGGCTAAGTGAGGGCGTTCAAGCCGTGTAGTCTGGTTGCCTGGTTCGTTGCGCTAAAGAACTCCTTCAAGGACCATATAATTGGATCAAGATTGTTTAGATTCCATCCCGAACACCTCCGTACTACCTACGCGAGGGCTGAAACCGACGGCTGGTTATCCCTTAGATTTCATACAACACGGTCGCACAGGAGGAAACAATCAAAACATAATAAAAATTATATATTACAAAGTGGATTTGTTGTCATCATACAAGACAAAATACGAGTGTATTCACTCGAAAATAATGTCCTATCCGCACTGCGTGGCTACAATACGAGACCCCTCGAGGACATCTGCAAAATAGCGCTCGGGTGTACGGTGCTCCTTGCCCTTCGGCGGCCCCTTGGTCAGCTCGATGGCATCCATTTTCGCCCACCACATCTTGTAGCGAGCAAAGGCCATCCGGGCACCTTCAATACAGACCGACCACTTTACGACCTCAAGTCACAGGCAGGCACTAACAAGCCGCTTCACAAGCCTGAAGTAGTAGCTGGGTACCGGTGCGGCAGGCCATAGCCGGACTATCAGGTCCCTCATGGACAGCTTGGCTGCCTTGTGCAGCTCGACCAACTGTTTCAGCTAGTCGCTGAAGGATACTAGATGTTCTGGTCCAAGATATTGAGACCAGAACAGCTTCTTCGTCGAACTCCCTTCCTCGGCTCGATAGAATTCAGCAGCATCGGATACGTTGCGCGGCAAATCCATAAACGCCCCTGTGGAGCAGCAAATTCAGGTAAGCAACAGGAATGTTCCCTTCATCAACTTGCTTTGCATAATGAAAAACTTACCCGCCGCAATCTTCTTAGCCACCTGGAGTTCCTGAAGAGCGCTTTGGGCTTCGGCTCAAGCCTCTTGTGCGCTCTGGCGAGCTTTGGCAAGTTCGAACGTCTGCGTCTTAGAATCACGCTCCAGGGACTCGTACTTCTTAACGGCATCCTGAAGCTCTTGCTTCACCTCGCTGACCCGAGCCTCGTGCTTTTCGCGTGTAGCGCGTTCCTTGGCCGCTTTGTCCTCGGCCTCGGCTAATGCCTTCTTAAGGGCCGCCACCTCGGTCGTGGCCCTAGCATAGTCCATGACACTTTAGTCAGCACGAAGTATTCATCCTTCCTAACATACACGCACAGGTTACTGCATACCCTTGTTGTCCTCCAGTTGCGTGTTCACAAGACTGAGCTCTTCCTCAGCCCGCTCCAGGCTCCGCTTCAGTTCGGAGACCTTCGCAGTATGAGCGGCAATAGCCAGCAGCGACGCCTTCTTATTCACATAGACATCATATGTTAGACTCCTGCGAAACTTGTTTTGATCCTTTGTTCGGCTTTTCATGGATAAGGGCAGCCCTTCTCCATGGATAAGGGAAGCGATGGCGCTCGCGCTTCTCCGGCCCGATCATCCTCGCGAGGTTTGGGGGAGCATCCTCGGGAGGAGTCAGCCCTCGTGGCCCCGCTGGCTCCGGATGTGCCAACGCCTGGCTCAATCGCCAAGATCCCCAAAGCTCGGGAGCCTCCGTCTTCCCAGGCCATGGTGACGACGTCGCCTCCTCCCCCTTTTGCCGCACTGCTATCTCCGGATCCTTCGGCCTCCCCTGACGTTCTAGAGCGCGCTCTTTTTGCGATGACCCTGCTGTGAGAAGATCTTCAAGGCACCGACCGTCGCCTGGTGGTCGGGCGCCTGGAGCTGGTCTCTGGCTGGCTTTACTCCGATGTGTCTGTCCGGACGACACTGAGCCAAGCTGCTGTGGACTCCAAGAAGGACAGGGAGGCCGTCGCCCAAGCTGTGGCCACCCGCGAGGTGGCGTTGAAGGATGCCGGGGCCGCCCAGGACAACTGCCTGTCGCTGGAGGCCGAGCTGGAGACCGTGCGGAGGGAGCGCGCGAAAGAAGCCCGAGGCCGCAAGGTGGAGGAGGATAAGATGAAGGCCCGAGAGGACACCATTAGGGACCGCGCCGCCGAGCTAGAGCAGTTGGCGAAGGCACAGGCCACGGAGCACAGCCGGCTAGAGGAGCTGGAGCTGAAGCTGAAGGCGGAGAAGGCCGAGCTTGAAGCAAAGGCGAAGGTCCTGGCTGAGGACCGCGTGGCCTTCAAGCTCCTCGAGGAGAGGTCTCAGACAGTGATGTGATCACTCAACGAGAAGGGCTTGGAGGAGCCACTGGCCGTTGGCGACGAGGGCCCCACCCAGCTGCTTCCTTATCTGGTCGATGCGCTTGAGGACGTCGTGAGCGGTATCGGCCCCATGGCAGAGGAAGAAGCCCGCGTTCTTTCCTCAGCCGTTGAAGGATTTCGGGTTCCGGAAAAACCCTTGAGGTTCGAACATTGGGGTGCGCACGAAGATCTCTCCCCCCTCTCTAGCTCGCACACATCATGATCTCACGGCCTAGCTCGACGAACCCAAAGAACAAGAGACACAAGAGTTATACTGGTTCGGGCCACCGATGTGGTGTAATACCCTACTCCAGTGTGGTGTGGTGGATTACCTCTTGGGCTGAGGATGAGTGGTTACAAGGGAAGAACAACATCCTGAGGAGAGGTGTTCTTGTGCTTGATGAGCTTGAGTGGCTGAGGATGGTCTGGATCCAATCTCCCTCCTCCCCTATCCTAAGGTGGTGGCTAGTCCTCTTTATAGAGGCCTTGGTCCTCTCCCCAAATTTTGGGCGGGAAGGGATCCCACAACGGCCAAATTCGAAGGGAGACAACTAGTACAAGTTATCCTGACTAACCGTCCTGCCGTCATGCTGGTCTTGGTCTTGTTGCACCGATATGGAAACATTTGCCTGATGCCTCGGGACTCCTCACCTGTGCTTGCCTATTTAGCACCAAAGAGGAAACGAGGACACTGCGCGCTGGCGCCCGCCTGGCTCCAGTCCTCATGGCTTGCGTCACAGAAACCTCGCGAGGTGTCCCTTGCCTTGATCTATCCGCTCCTCGCGAGCCTGCCTGGTGAAGCTGCCCCCGAGGAGGTCTTGTATCGTCTACCTCGTGAGGCTTGGCCCCTCACGAGGGTCTTGAGTGTTTGATGGCGAAGATGGGTCGTACAGCGCCGCTGGTCGAGCCACGTTGTGGACCGCAGGCAGGCAAGTCTGGGGACCCCTGTTCCTAGGACGCCGACAGTAGCCCCAGGGCCCAAGGCGCGCTCGGACATGGCTTCGAGGCGAAGCCAAGGGGTAAGTGTAGAGTGCTACGGGCCCCAACAGCCTGCGGCCCTGCTTGATGTGTGGTGATTGATTGGACGTGGTGTCTCTGCTTCCCCACACTGCCTCAGCAACTACCTGACTTGACGAGTCCTTGCTGTATGCAGAAAAATATCATTATTACCTTAGATCGTGGAGGCCGGCGGTTGGCCTCCCCTTGGCTATAAATGGGACAGAATGAAGAATAGAAAGGTTGAACCAACGACGGAAAGAATTTGAAAGATCTTAGGGAATGACATATGACTGATGACAATTCATTCTTACGTCAAAAGTTGAAATGAATTTGAGAATAGCTTCGAGAAAAGAAGAGTTAGGTAAGATCTTGGAAACGGACCTGTGGGTTAAGGCCCATACAAAGATACACCGTTGAAATGGTTGCTTGGAAGAGAGATTGCACCGGTTGAATTAAATGGCTTGAACGAGGTATCAACCTCGAAATAGCTTGAATTGATTAAGAATGAAAAACATGAATCTCCTGAGATATCTTCAGTACTCCAGAACAAATGAATGGTGAGAAGTGGATGATTACGAGGTTCACCGGCATGAGAAAACATTTGAAACAGAGAAAGGAATATGATTAACACTAAAAGGTTGAATTGAATTCACCGGAAAATAATACGAGAATAAAGAATGATAAACTTGAAGCTTCCTGAGCATCTTCCTGAGAATCACCGGATAAGAACATTGAAAGAAAAGAATGAAGAGACTTCACATCCATAAGATGGATACTTGATTAAGAAATCCGGGTCCTTGAATAAAAGGGTGGGAGGGCGGGTAAAACAAATGCAACTTGGGATGGATGAAACAAACACCGTTGAGAGAACTTAGAATTGATCTTGCGGATGTTGAAAATGATCAGATCCACTTGAAGAGGAGCACTTCGGATGGAAAAGAATTGGCATGACAATCTCGATGATCAAGAAGGATTAGTACTCCCATAGAAATATGAGAACACCGCTTAGGAAAAGGTATGGAATCAACACTTGACATTGAAGCAACTCGAATACCACAACTCAAAACAAAACAAAGGATTTGGCTCGCAGAATAAGCCGGAACAAACATATGATAGAGATTTCGTCTGAAATTTTCGTGGTGGGGCCTGCACGGGCTCGATCGTACAGCACCATCATGTACAAGGCAGTGCACATGACATACGAAGCGTCCCCAAGTCAGCTTAGCCAAGGCCCCTTTAAGACACAACAAGACCACTGTAAAACCAACCGTGGACAGGCGGACCACTAGACGTCGACCCCAATCTCATATCATGCATCTGTCGGAAAGATGTCCTAGGTAACTACTTGAATTCCCACCTATAAACTCCTGAAACTTTCTGGTTATGCAGTCTGGTATTGGGGATACAGGGAGGCACAATATATATCACACAACTAACAAGCCCTACGCTCCAACTGTATCCATCCGTCAACACATAACCAAGAAAAATCCGGAAATCGTGTACCTCAACCTTCGAAAAGCATCTGTTATACAAGCTATGGCAATACTCCCAAACTCCCTCCCCAGTACTGGGTGGCGTCGAGGTTATCTCACCACTAACTTCATAAAAGAGATTTTCGATGTCGGCGAACTCAGGTATTCCAGAACTGCAACGATAAAATTGTGACGACAACACCTCGGAGCTCAACTCCCCGGGACACTACCACAACCCCTAAATGTTAGGAGGCACCAAGAACAATGTTCTCATCACAAGAATATCAGAACGATTCCAAGATACCCGCGTGATCCTAAAAAAATTAGTGAAAATTTGAGGAGAGGAAAGTCAAAACTTCTACGTCAGGGGGCCTCACCAGAGCGACGAAGGGACTGGGGAGTAAAAAGAATCCTACTCTCTGATATATATAATCCTAAGACTCAAAACATTTTTGTTCTACACTCAACGACGTCAGCGATTCGATCAAGCAGCGGGCTCCTAAGTCGGGGATGGCTCTGATTACCAACTTGTAACGCCCACGACGCGGCTATATCTCCCACATGTCGAGGCACGACTTAGAGGCATAACGGCATGGTGGTTTTGTCGCAAGAGGGGTAATCTTCACACAATCTCATGTACTGAATAAGAAAGGGATAAAGAGTTGGCTTACAATCTCCACTTCACATAATACAATAAATCATACATCATTCAAATACACTCATAGCCCGACTATGGTCAAATCCAAACGAAAAAGAAGATAAACCCCAAATGCTAGATCCCCTATCGTCCCAACTGGGCTCCACTACTGATCATCGGGAAACGAAACATAGTATCGGCCAAGGTCCTTGTCGAACTCCCACTTGAGTTTGATTGCATCGCCTTCACTAATATCATCAGCACCTGCAACTCTTTGGAAGTATCAGTGAGTCACGAGGACTCAGCAATCTCACACCCCGCGAGATCAAGACTATTTAAGCTTATGGGTAGGATAAGGTAGTGAGGTGGAGCTGCAGCAAGTGCTAAGCAAAATATGGTGGCTAACATACGCAAATAAGAGTAAGATGAGAAGCTACGCAACGATCGTGAAGCTAGAGGTGATCAAGAAGTGATCCTGGAACTACTTATGTTCAAGCATAACACAAGACCGTGTACACTTCCCGGACGCGGTTGATTCATTTTAATTAAGTCAAGTGTCAAGTTATCTACAACTGGATATTAACAAATTCCCATCTGCCACATAACTGCGGGCACGGCTCTCGAAAGTTTATACCCTGCAGGGGTGTCCCAACTTAGCCCATCACAAGCTCTCACGGTTAACGAAGGATATTCCTTCTCCCGGAAAGACCCAATCAGTCTTGGAATCCCGGTTACAAGACATTTCGACAATGGTAAAGCAAGACCAATAAAGCTGCCCAATGTGCCGACAAATCCCGATAGGAGTCGCACATATCTCGTTCTCAGGGCACACCAGATGGGCCAGACGTCGGGTTGGCATAGACCCTGGTTGCCCAGGGGGCGCCGGACATCGCACAGGTTGGACCAACACTTAGAGGAGCACTGGCCCGGGGGTTTAAAATAAAGATGATCCTTGAGTCTGCAGAACCCAAGGGAAAAAGGCTTAGGTGGTAAATGTTAAAAACAAGGTTGGGCCTTGCTGGAGGAGTTTTATTCAAGGCGAACTGTCAACGGGTTCCCATAACCCCAACCGCGTAAGGAACACAAAATTAAGGTACATAACACCGGTATGACGGAAACTAGGGCGGCAAGAGTGGAACAAAACATTAAATAAGAGATATGATATCCCAACATAAACATGTTCCAATATGGAACAAACTTCAACTTCACTTGCAACTAACAATGCTATAAGAGGGGCTGAGCAAAAGCGGTAACACAGCCAAACAACGGTTTGCTAGGAAGGTGGGTTAGAGGCTTGACATGGCAATATGGGAGGCATGATATAACAAGTGGCAGGTAGCGCGACTTAGTGATAGAGTGAACAAGTAGCAAGCAAAGATAGAAGTGATATCGAGGGTATGGTCATCTTGCCTGAGATCCCGCAAGGAAGAAGAACGAGTCCATGAAGAAGACAAACGGACATAGACGAACGAATCATCACAACTTCGAAACGAAATCGAAGCAAACGAGACAAGCAAACCAGAAAGAAGCAAGCAACATGGTAAACACCCAAGCATTAACATGACATGATGCACAACCAAGGATGATGCATGTCCGGTTTAAATATGCATGGCATGGCAAAGTGCGCAAACAAAACTATAAGTTAAGTGGAGCTCAACATGAAACAAGATGCATGTTGATGAAACACCACATTCAATTATTTAGTTCACTCCCGGTTAGGTACTCAACAATATTAACTATTGCTAAACATGGCAAGAGGTGAAACATAAGTAAACTAACTATTTAGGCAAGTTTAAATGAGGCCGGAAACTACAAGTAACAATTCCGGAAAATTCCCATATGCATATTATGAATTTGGTATTGTTTTGCCCTAAACATATTTTAGAGTTGTTAAACATGCAAGATGAGTGCACCATGTTAAACTAGGCATTTTCCTACCCATTTTGCATATAAAGTTTATTTAAATCCGAGCTACGATTAATTAGTTATGAATTAAATCATTTTAGCAACATATTTATGCAAACTAAAAGGAAACAACAATTTAAACATTTCAAACATGGATGAAAGTTGCATATTGTGAAACTAGATGAAATTCTAAGTATTTTTCATATTTAAAACATTTTAATCCGATGCATGATTAATTAATTGTGAGCATTTAAAAACAATGGCATTCTCTGAAATTATGCATGCAGTGGTTAAATACAAAATTCGTCAGGCAGGAAAAAATACGCGGGCCGAATCTGCAACAGGAGCGGGCGCTAGATAGCAAAAACGCGCTCGGGGCGGGACTTTGTGGGGTGGCTCACTTTGGGCTTGCGGTGGTCGGGCTGCGCAGGGGTCGGATCTGGGCCAGACGGTGGGGAGGTGCAGCTGGGCCTGGCAGCAGGACGCAGCCCACGGAGGCTAGATGCATGGTCAACGCAGCGACCAACGCTGGATCAGGCGAGGCTGGAGCGCGTTGGGCCTTGGGGAGGCATCGGCCCACGTGCGTGCGTGTGAGCAGTGGTTGGCGAGCGAAGCGCTCGTCCTCCTCCGGGAGCAGAAGCAGGGGAGGCCGGCGGGGTCCTGGACGGCAACGCGGGCACTTGACGACGAGGAAGACGACGATAGCTTGGCATGGCGCGGGACTTGGCTCAGAGTCGAGGTCGCTGGAGGGGGCGAGGATGGGGCCTTGGGCATCGCGGATAGCAGAGGAGGCCGAGGCTCCATGGCCGGAGAACAGCAGTAGCGGGGCAACTTGGGGCACCGGCAGCACCAAGAACGGCGAAGACGGGTGGATCCGGTCGGCTAGCACTGGGTCCGGGCAATGGCGCCCGCGGACTAAGCTCGACGACGACGCTGTTCCAAATCCACGGCAGTGGCGGCGAGTTCCTGCGAGAGGAACGGGAGGGAGAGAGAGATTAGAAAAGAAAGGGGCCTCGGGATGGAGAAAAAAGGAAGAAGAGCAGAGGGGTCGGCGACCTGCGGGGTTTCGGCCGGCGATGGAGATGCTCCGGCTAGTAGTGCGTGGCGACGGGGATCGAGCTCCGCTCGGGAGCGAGGGGCGGTTGCCTCGATCCAGATCGGATCGAGCACTGCGGGAGGTGTAGGCGTGGGTGGCTGGGGACACTGGCTGTCGTTGGATCCTGATCCGACGGATCGGATCACGGTGAGGCTGGTGCCCTGGGATTGGCTCGGTGGGGAAAACAAGGGAGAGGGTGGCGGCGGCTGGTTGGTGGATCAGGAGGGGAGCTCGGGCAATTTTGACAATTTTGACCTATGGACGAAATCAATTCACGGAATGAACTGGCCGTGAAACTATTTCACAGCTCTAACCTTTTTGTGTAGCGCCCGCCACAACGGCGCCACACTCTACGGTGCAGCGCCTAGCCCGGGGGCGTTGCACACCAGTCCACCGTGGCAGCCCCTGGGCCCGCAACCAGCAGTGCAACGCCTCCGAGCTAGGCGCCACACTTGTAAAGTGCAACGCCTCCGAGGTAGGCGTCACACTTCTTAAGTGCAGCGCCTATCTCTTAGGCGCTGCACTGTGACTTATCCAGAGTGTGGTCCCCCACCCCCACACCACACACTCTCCCACTCTCCTCCCCCGAGCTTTGCCCCCTTTCCCCCTCTCTCCCCCTCTCAAATCCTCTCCCAAATCTTGCAAATTTGAAGATTTTGTCCGTGGATTTCGAAGTCAAACCCTCCCTCAAGGTAATATTCTCCATTCCCCTTGTTTTGATCCAACTAAAGTTCCCCATTGCTCATTTGTTGCTTGTTTGGGGAAACCCTAGTTTTGTTTGGATCTAGAGATATGCATGGAAATGTGAGATGTTTGTTTGCCAATTTCTATGGTTAGGCTTTGTTAGTATGCTAGGGTTATTCTTATGGGTGTTCTTATGTTGGTGCTAGGGTTAGGTTTAGGGCTAGGGTTATGGTTATGGTTATGGTTATGGTTATGGTTAGGGTTGTTGTTTGATATATATATTAGGGTTTCTATTCCGTGTTAATCCTTGTATTAGTACTCATGGAAGCAATGTTACCTTGTGTTATTGGAATGCTTATAGGGATGGGAAGAACATGTGTGTTTGTTCATCATGGGGACAAGGACGCATTTTTGAAAGGCAATGTAGAACCGGATCCGGATGAGGTTGACATTGTGTTTGATAGTAGTCCTAGCTATGCGGAGCTCTTGCAACAAGTTAGGGAAGATTTGAATTGGACGGACCCTAGTGATATCATAGAGTTGGAGGGAAGGCATAATGTTGGTTTTGGAATGCACATCCGTTGGAAGACAATGCGTGTCAACTCGGAGCAACGTTGGGTTGCATACAAGGAGACGGTGGCCGAATCACTAGACAAGGCTCTTGAGTTATTTGCAACAAAGAAGGTTGATTCAAGTTTGCATTTGGACTTGAACCGGAACCCCTCCCCTTTGGTTGCTAGTAGCCCCACACCTTTGAAGCTAGATGAAATTGTTGAACCTCTTTTGACCCAAGAAGTGAGGCCAACATTGAGCCCGTTTACAAACAACCAAGATGAAGATTTGCAAGAGGACAATAATGAGTATGCGGACGATGACAATGAAGTTGATCTCCATGACAACAAGAAGAGAGGAAGAAGAAGAAGGGAAAGGGGCCTTGCTCTACGCAATAAAGCTACTATGTCTCCTCTTCGATTTGGTTGTGAACTACTATGTGTCGTGAACTACTATGTCTCCTCCTCGATTTGGTTTTGAACTACTATGTGTCGTGAACTACTATGTGTCCTCCTCGATTTGGTTGTAATAACTACTATGTGGCGTGAACTACTATGTCTCCTCCTCGATTTGGTTGTAAGAACTACTATGTGTGGTGAAGTACTATGTGTTATGAACTATGTGTCATGCATATATTCTCTTCGCACTTGTCACATTGCTATGTATCAATCCTACTTCACATCACGTGTGTACATGCTAAAATATTCACTAAGTCCACTTGCAGCGCCTAGCACAGAGGCGCTGCACTGTGTGGTGTGACGCCTCCAAGCAAGGCGCTGCACAGGTCTGTAGCTATCCAGAGAGCAACAGAATGTGTGTCAAGCTACAGACCTGTGCAGC